>NC_057807.1:562149593-562394583 GCF_018294505.1 Triticum aestivum
TCCTCCCACTCGGGGGCTTAGCTGCAGTCCAGTACTCGCCTAAGTGTTTGAAAATCCTACCGAGTGGAGAGAAATCCTCCCACTCGGGGGCTTAGCTGCAGTCCAGTACTCGCCTAAGTGTTTGAAAATCCTACCGAGTGGAGAGCAATCCTCCCACTTGGGGGCTTAGCTGCAGTCCAGTACTTGCCTAAGTGTTTGAAAATCCTACCGAGTGGAGAGCAATCCTCCCACTCGGGGGCTTAGCTGCAGTCCAGTACTAGCATAAGTATGAAATTCATTCCGATCCGCAAGGACGACGAGGTGCAGGTCGACTGCTACCTTCTCCTTCGGAGCTACGACACAAATACATTGTCCGCTCTGCAAGGACGACGAGGTGCAGGTCGACTGCTACCTTCTCCTTCGGAGCTACGGCACAAATACAATGTGCGCTTTGTAAGGACGACGAGGTGCAGGTCGACTGCTAACTTCTCCTTCGGAGCTACGGCACAAATACAATGTGCACTCTGCAAGGACGACGAGGTGCAGGTCGACTACTACCTTCTCCTTTAGAGCTACGGCACAAATACAATGTGCGCTCTGCAAGGACAACGAGGTACAGGCCGACTGCTACCTTCTCCTTCAGAGCTCCGCCACAAATACAATGTGCGCTCCAACCCGACCCGCAAGGACGCAGGTCGACTGCAATCTGTGCTCCAACCTGCAAGAGTATGTCACAAGCACTAAAATGTATTCCGAGTGAAGAACAATGTTCGCTCGAAAGCAAATGCAAACATATTCAACGGCAAAGCCAAGTTCAGATAGCATCCTACGGATTCAGAAGTGCTCAGGCATCAAGCCTGTAAAAGTTTATCGGTTACAAAACCACTCGGCATTCTGAGGCAAATTTAAGGCGTCAAGCATAGAAGTTTTTTACTCCTCCGGTGGAGGACTGGAAGGCGCGACAAACTGGTCCAGGTCGATTCCATCTGCAATCCGAGTGGCAGCTGCAATGAAGGTCTCCATGAAAGATTGCAAGTCATGCTTCTTGGTATTGGCCACTTTGAGAGACGCCAGCTTGTCCTCTCGCGCATCCTTGCAGTGAACACGGACGAGAGACGGAGCAACATCAGCACCACACCTGGCAGAAGACTTCTTCCATTCTTGCACTCGACCTGGAACTTCATTCAGTCGAGTCATCAAAGACTCGAGGTCATTTTGAAGCGTCTCTCTCGGCCAAAGTGTCGTGTCGATCCGCGACGCTGCTACCTTCAGTCGAGCAAGATAGTCGACCACACCAGCAACACGAGACTCCAGTCGGAGCATGTTCATGGCAGTTTCATCCTTCACAGGTGAATTAATGGGATCCAAGCCTGTCTCCACTCGACAACTCAAAGATGAGCCAACAGTTCTATGATGAGTCGGTGATTACAAGTCAGTCGGGTAAGAGAGATTACCCTCCAGCATGATGAATAACTTCTTGGCGAGTCCTCCCAGATAAGCCTCCAGATCGTTCTTCTTCCCTACTAGTTCACTAGCCTTGTCGCTCAGAGCAATGTTGTCATTCTTCACACGGCTGACTTCCTTGTTGGCCGCGTCGAGAGCAGCTTTTAGGTTGGCGTTCTCCTCTTCAAGTTTACCCACTGAAGCCAACTTCTCTTCCGCAAGCTTCATTTTATCCAAAGCCGCCTTCTGCGCCTCGGCAAGTCCCTGGTCCTTCTTCTTCAGAGCCTCCTTTGTTTTATCTGCAAAATGACAATGAGATCAGAATCAAGAATGGGCAGAAGGATAAGAACAGTCGTCAAGTTCTCACCAATCATACCTTTTGCTTCGTCCTTTGCCTTCTGGAAGTTCTCCTGAACAAGCTTCAAGTCAAGGTCGAGCTGGATATGTTTGTTTTCCAATTCAGTATAGTGAGCCACAAGCTCGCAAGATTTCTGCGAAAGAGTCAGTCGACAGATATCAAAGAGAGGTTGCTTCTGAGTAACTAAGCCAAAAACCGTAGCATTTCTAAGACTACAGTCGAATCAAAATATTCAACAGTAGTCTCGAGGACTACACCCAGTGGGTGCACTCAGCATGCCCCCACTAGTTTTATCGACTTGATCCGATCAGTCGACCGAAAGGAACAAAGAGATCTCATCATGATCTACAAAAAAAAACAGGTTCTTCAGACTACAGTCGACTGCCAGCAGTCCACTGTAGTCTCGAGGACTACACCCAGTGGGTGCACTCAGCGTGCCCTCACCGGTTCCAAGATTCCATTCGACATGGTCCGACCAGACCGACTGAAGAAGTTGGAATGAGGAAATTCAAAATATAAAAACTACGGTCGACTGCCAGCAGTCGACCATGGTCTCGGGGACTACACCCAGTGGGTGCACTCAGCGTGCCCCCACCAGTTCAAAAAATCAATCGACACACCCAGTGGGCGTACAGATTCAAAGATCTTCAGAAAGGAAGTCTTTAGATAGCATATCCTAATAGAACAAGCGGTGACCAACTAACTTGGACATTGCTCTGGAGGGCTGAGCTAGCATCATAAGCCGCTTGGCTGGCTTCCCGGATCGCCTTCACCTGTTCCATCATGATCCCCACCTGGCGTATAGCCTCCTTAGTAGCACCCGCTTGGTCCTCTGGGACGTGGTGCGTGGAGAAAAGGGAGGGCGGATCAACAATCGACGATGAAAGCCGGGCACTCGTCAGCGGCACAGCGAAAGACACAGAATGCTGAGTGACATCACCACCTTCTTGAACCAGTGCCTCAGGCACTGATGTAGTCCGAGTGGTCTTGCCAGCCGGCGCCTTCTTGTTCTTCCTCCCCCTCAGTGGCACCTCGTCGTCATCATCAGGGAGATCAATGACGTGAGGAGGAGCTGCAGGATAAATCCAGAGTTAGAAATGAAACTCCAATCTACCAGAAGTGAAACTACAGAGAGCATACCAGGGTTGGAGGTGGCAGCGTCTTCCATTTCTTGGTCGTCGTTCTTGGCGGAGGTCTCGGAGGTAGCAGCACTGCAGATTTCAGAAACCAGTCGGTTAGTCGATGAGTCGACCAAGAGTTCGTCTCTGCTAAACAAGAAAACACAAGTTCTGGTGTTACCCGGAGATAGTCGGAATGGTCATTCCATCTTGGGCAAGGCCTTCGGCGGCTTTGACGGCTTCGGCTGCTTCGGCGCTTTCTCAGTCGGCGCCGGAGAAGCCGCCCGAGGGCGCTTCGACGATTGCCCAACGGGCGCAATCGCTTTGCCGCGCTCGCTCACGGGGTCGTGGGCGAGCTTGGATTGCCTTTTCGTGCGAGGAGGATCGACTTCCATTTCCTCCTCCTCCTCGCTGGAGCCGTCTTCAACCTCTTCCCCCTCGCCGTCAGATTGCCACTCCTCCTCCTCACTTTCACCTCCACTCGCCTCTCCCTCCTCAGCTTGTTCTAGCGCCCCGTTGGGCATCGAGTACATCTCAGTCGTGGCCTAGAAGACAACAGACAAGACAAAAGTCAGTCGATTGATTTTAAGCAAACAAAATGGAGAAAGCAAAATCACAGTCGGAAATGCAGAAACGGACCTTGTCTACTTCATATGATTGGTCGAGTGGAACAATCCTCCTGGCTCCTCGGGGTTTGTCTTTGTTCCCTGGATGCTCGCCATCCACCGCTCCAGCGTGGCATCGTCAATCTCCTCCGGGTGGATCCGAGTGGTGTCCTCGGTGCCAGAATACAACCACATTGGATGATCTCGAGCTTGGAGCGGCTGGATGCGTCATCGGAGGAAGACCTCCAGGAGGTCCATGCCAGTCACCCCGTCACGGATGAGCTGCACGACACGCTCGACCAGCGCCTTCACCTGCGCCTTCTCTTTCGGGACCACCTTCAAAGAGGAAGGCTTCCTCACTCGTTCCATGGAAAAAGGAGGGAGCCCAGTCGACTGCCCTGGCGTCGGCTGGTCTTTGCAGTAGAACCAGGTCGACTGCCATCCATGGACTGAGTCGGGTAAGATCATGGTCGAAAAGGAGCTTTTCCCTCTCAGCTGAACCCCAAGACCCCCACACATCTGAATCACTTGAGTTCTCTCGTCACTCGGATTGGCCTTCTTCACCGTCTGGGAGCGACATGTGAAGATGTGCTTGAAAAGACCCCAATGAGACTGGCAAACCAAGAAATTCTCGCACAAGGATACGAAAGCAGCAAGGTACATAATGGTGTTGGGTGTGAAGTGGTGGAGTTGCGCCCCAAAGAAATTCAGAAATCCCCGAAAGAAAGGGTGGGGCGGCAAAGAAAACCCAAGGTCGACGTGGGTGGCCAAGAGAACGCACTCACCCTCCTGAGGCCGCGGCTCTGACTCCCTCCTCGGGAGCCGCGTCGATCCATGGGGAATCAGTCCTCCATCGGCCAGGTCGTCAAGATCTGCTTGACTAATTGTCGAGCGGATCCAGTCGCCCTTGATCCAGCCCGGCGGCAGGCCGGTCCTTGATGAAGATCCGCTCAGACTGGTCCCCCTCCCCTTCGCCTTCGCCGTCGCTTTCTTCACCCGCTCCAAGGCCACCGTCTTCTCTTTCACCATCGTCGCCGGCGAGGCGCGCATGGAGTAGCAGCGCTGAGGCAGAAGCGAACGCGGCGGAGGAGTCTGGAGAAGAGAGGGGGGAATGAGGACGCACTGTTCAAAAACCCCCGTCCGACGCCTTATATAAGGTTGCTTCCGAGTGACTGACATGTAGGCCCGGGCGATCCTGTCAAATCCTGCAACAGTCGCGCGTGCGATACGTGGCAAAAAAGGTGGCGCAGAGATCGAGGCGTCCCTGCCTTATCCCATACGATTACTGTGGCCTACTCCGCCCCGCGTGCTTCCCAAAATTTGAATCCCGCCAAATCCGCGGGTTGCAGAGCAACTCGTCAGACGAAAGATTTCCTTCACTCTGTCGCTCGGAGCTCTCCAAGCAAAAACTTCACTCGACGGATACAAAGAATGGATCAAGGCGACTGAAAAAGAAGTTGGTGTCGTCACCTAAGGTTCATTGATCCAGAACAAGACATACTCATAGCACGAGAAATGGGTCGGAAGAGTTCTCAACTCCTTCCCCACTCAAACCTCGATCCATTCGGGGGCTAATGATGAAGCTATGTACCTAGGGTAGGGTCATGGACCTGTCCAAACTACCCTACCCAAGGACATCTCTAGAAGAAACCACCTGTCAATCGACTCAGAAGTGTTCCACTCGACAGACTCGAAGGCACTCGACCATGGGGCCAACCACTCGACCATGGAGCCAACCGCTCGACCATGAAGCCAACCACTCGACGCTCAAGAGATCTAAAGTCACTCCGCACACAAACGGTCGGTCATTAAGTGGCTTTTATGGTCATCATAGCACTTTATGTGTAGCGTTACCAGTAACGCCCTATCTTAATGTATCTTAAACCCTGCATAACTGAGGGACGGAGGGGTCTGGCGGACTCTATATAAGACACCCCCTCCTCAGTGTAAAGGGTTCGCACCCCTGTAACTCATACGCATATAATCCAGTCGACCACCTCCGGGCTCCGAGATGTAGGGCTATTACTTCCTCTGAGAAGGGCCTGAACTCGTAAATCTCTTGCATATACAACTACTCCATAGCTAGGATCTTGCCTCTCCATTAGTAACCCCCTACACTACTGTTAGACTTAGAACCACGACAACCAGCACCGTTCTCGCCGGTGCTAACCTCCGTGGCCATCTTGATGGCACCTCGGCGGCACCGGACAAAACCCTCGCTGTCGGCACCGGTGACACTACAACGACCACCGCCAACCCAGCGTACCACCAACGGTGGGTTCAGGATCAGAAGGTCAAGGGCCTTCTCCTCACCTCCGTGGATGAGGACATTGCATGCCATCTTATTGGCTGATAGTCGGTGTAGGCGGTGTGGACGGCCATCGGTGCCATATTCGGCGTGTAGAGCCGCACCAACATCCGTCACATCCGGCGTCAACTCCAGACGCTGAGGAAGGAGGAGTTGTCTGCGGTTGAATACATGCACAAGATGAAGGCCCTGGCCGACACCATGGCCGCCGTCACATCCTCACCAGACTCGGCTCCGCCTACAACTCCATCGCCGCCTCCCTAGGTATGAGTAATGCACCGATGCCCTACTCCAGCTTCTACTCACTTGTTCTATCGTTCGAGGCGCTGCATGCCCAGCAGAGTGTGGTGGAGGGGTGGTCTCCCTCTGATAACATGGCGCTGGCGGACATGAGCCCTACTCGGAGCCCTACCCCTCGCATGGAGGGGGGCGCCCGACTGATGGGAACAGCCAGCTGGGGCAGGGCCGCCAAGGTGGCAGCTACGGCAGCGGCTACGCCGGCAATGGCCGGCAAGGTGGCAGGGGCAACGACGGCAACAACGCCGGTGGTGGCCGTCGTAACACTCGATGGCACCCTAGGTGTCAAATTTGCAAGAACTGGGGCCATGAAGCCGATGACTGCCGCAAGCACTATGATCAGGACCACAACTCGCGCTCCGCTAACTCGGCCTCCACCAACACCGTTGACTACCCTTGGGTGCTGGATACCGGGGCTACGGATCACCTGGCTAGTGACCTTGAGCGTCTCCAGGTTCACGAGCGCTACGATGGCAAGGATTAGGTTCAGGTGGCCAATGGTCCAGGTTTGTCTATTTCCCATATTGGTCATTCGCGTTTAACCGGTTCATCTCTAAAATTGCGCAACATACTTCATGTTCCACACATCAGCCATCATCTTCTCTCTATTTATCGCCTTCTTTGTGATAATGACGTGTTCATTGAGTTTCACCGTCGTTTTTTTCTTGTTAAGGACAAGGCAACCAGGCGCGTCATCCTTCACGGTAGAAGTTATGGGGGAGGGGGTCTACCCGGTCCCTTTCACTCGTGCATCATCATCATTGTCTCGCCATGCATATTCTAGTGTTAGAGTATCGTCATCACAATGGCACCAGCGTCTTGGTCATCCTACAAATAATGTGGTCACTTCCATTGTTCGGAGTCATGATCTCCCATGTTCTAGTACAAATAATTCACCGTTAGTATGTGATGCCTGTCAGCGTGCTAAGAGTCATCAACTACCTTATTCTACGTCTTCTCATGTCACTACTGTACCTCTTGAATTAATACATTCAGATGTTTGGGGTCCCGCTACTGCTTCTTCGGGGAGGGGGGGGGGGTATAAGTATTATTTTAGCTTTGTTGATGACTACACGCGTTTCACCTGGATCTATTTACTTAAACACAAGTCTGATGTTGAGCAAGTTTTCTATAATTTTCAGGCTCATGTCGAACGCCTTTTGGATTATAAAATCAAGGTCGTTCAGTCCGACTGGGGTGGTGAATATCACAAACTCCATCACTACTTTCAACGCACTGGCATCTCTCACCGTGTGTTGTGTCCACATACATTCTCAGCAGAACGGTATTGCCGAGCGCAAACACCGCCATTTGGTAGAGACCGGCCTTGCTTTGCTTGCGCACTCTTCTCTCCTGCTTCGGTTTTGGGATGAGGCTTTTCTTACGGCATGCTACCTCATCAACTGTATGCCCACTCCCGTTCTCAACAAGGATACTCCTTTTTTCCGTCTGTTTCATGTTCAACCCAACTACTCCTCACTTCGGATTTTTGGATGTGCTGGCTGGCCTAGTCTTCGCAAGTACAATGCTCACAAGCTTGAGTTCCGTTCCAAGATGTGCGTCTTCCTTGGCTATATTCCTATGCATAAGGGCTATAAGTGTCTTGATCGCACCACCGGTAGGATATGTATTTCTCGTGACGTTGTTTTCGACAAGACTGTGTTTCCTTATTCCAACACCGGTGTTTCGGTTGATCATGCTTCTCTTGAACATGCCATCACTTTTCCATCTAATGAACCGGTTCCAGATGTCCATGTGCGTAAATATAACATGTCCTTTTTATCACCTAACTTGTTACCTGCAGGCGATGTTGCTTTGTTTTCTCCCCAAGTGACTGTTCCTGCTCCGGCGCCGGGTGGTGTGATCGACGTGCATGCGTCAGACATGCATGCCCTGCCTCACGATGCTGGCACGGCTGCCTCGCCAGATGGCGAGTCGGTGGCCTCAGCTGGGTCGCCTGATGCATTTCCCGGGCCGCCACCAACGCCCAGCCCTCCGGCTTCGCCCACGGTCCCGCCTTGGCCCGTGTTGCCTGTCGCTAAGGAATCCTCAGCCGCGACACCTCTGGTTGAGCCCTCGTCGCTGCCGTCACCTTCCACCGGCGACGCAGCTCCGGTGCACGCTATGGTTACCCGTCATCGTGATCATGCGCGCAAGGAGAAAACTAACATCGATGGCACGGTTCGGTATGATTCCCATCGGCGTGCATTTTTCGCCGCGCCAGTTTCCCATCGTGATGCTTTGGGTGAACCTGTTTGGCGTGCCGCCATGTCTCAGGAATTTGCTGCTCTTCGTCACACTAACGCCTGGGTGTTGGTGCCTTGGCCTCCTGGTATTAATGTTGTAGGCTGCAAGTGTATTTTCAAAACCAAGCATCATCCGGATGGAACTGTCGATAAGAACAAAGCTCGTCTTGTCGCTCGCGGTTTCACTCAACATCATAGGATCGACTATGGAGATACTTTCAGCCCAGTGGTGAAGCCTGCCACTGTTCTCCTGGTTCTTTCTCTTGCTGTGTCTCATGGTTGGAGCCTTCGACAGATTGATGTGAGCAATGCCTTTTTACAAGGATTTCTGGCCGAAGATGTGTATATGCAGCAGCCCCCCGGGTTTGAGGATGCCACCTATCCCTCTCATGTCTGCAAACTTCAGAGATCCATCTATGGGCTCAAACAGTCGCCCCGTGCCTGGTATGCCCGTTTGAGTCAGCGACTTTCCCAGCTTGGTTTTGTTGCCTCTCGAGCAGACACGTCCTTGTTCATCTTCTCACATGGTGCCATTCAGATATACATGTTGGTGTATGTTGATGATATTGTGATTGCTGGCTCTACCCCTCCTGTGGTGGATCGCCTCGTGCAGTCATTATCTGCTAGCTTTCCCTTCAAAGACTTGGGTCGATTGGAGTACTTCCTTGGATTGGAAGCGTCCTTTCATTCAGGGGGCATGACCTTGACGCAGAAAAAGTATGCGTTGGATCTTCTTCATCGCATCAACTGGAGAACTGCAAGTCCACTCCCACTCCGCTTGCTACGTCTGAGAGCCTCTCACGTCATAGTGGTGCACTACTGGGTATTGATGACTCTTTCAGGTATCGCAGTGTGGTTGGAGTACTTCAGTATTTGACCCTCACTCATCCCGATATCTCCTTTGCTGTAAACAAAGTGTGTCAGTTCCTGTCTCATCCTATCTCATTGGGAAGGATTTAAGCGTATCTTGAGGTATGTCAAAGGTACGCTAGACATGGGACTACGGATTCGTAAGTCCAGATTTACAGGAGTCAGTATATTCACCGATGCAGACTGGGCATGTTGTGTTGATGACATGCGTTCTACTGGTGGCTTTGCTGTTTTTGTTGGACCCAATCTTGTATCTTGGAGTTCAAAGAAGCAGCCTACAGTCTCGAGGTCTAGCACCAAGGTAGAGTATAAGGCACTGGCCAATGGCGCGGCTGAAGCCATGTGGATAGACTCAGTTCTCATAGAACATGGAGTCCCATGGCAGCGCACGCCTATATTGTGGTGTGATAATCTAGGAGCAACTTACCTGACGGCGAATCCAGTGTTTCATGCTCGGACCAAACACATTGAGATTGATTTCCATTTTGTGAGAGAACGAGTAGCTGCATGTGAACTGGAAGTCAGGTTTATCTCAACTGATGATCAGTTAGCGGATGTATTTACTAAACCCACTACTCGACAGATGCCAGACCGCTTCAGAACCAATCTGAATCTTGTATGTAGTTCAGATTGAGGGGGCATGTAAAATAGGGTCTAGTATATTGTGCATGTACACGTACACATATACGTATATAATTGTATTCTCATCATCTATATATTGAGACGTGAGGCTGGATGTCAACCAGCCACACAAAACCCTAAACCCTACGTGTCTAACTTCTACAGCCAGACTGGGCAAATTCGCACCCCCCTACGGCGCGTCCACAGACAGCGCACGATGGCCCCTCATAAGTTGCGCCGCACATCCACATATCTTAAATTTCGATCCTCAATTACATGCAATCCATGCACATATATTATACAATACAAATTGTTTGAATAGTTCGAAACAAAGGCAAATCAAATCATAGTCCAATAAACCGGACATGCCAAAATGAAATCAATGTCCGAGCATGACAGATGGATTCAGATCACTGGTCGGGCGCCTGCTCCGAGCGAAATGTGTCCTGCTCGCGCTACTCCGCGTGCATCCGGCCTGCCTGCTCCACCTGCATGCGGGCTGCATGATCCGCCGCCGCCGCCCTCGCCGCCTTGTACTCCCTGTGGTTGTTGACCTTGTTCTTCTTGTCCGCAAGCCACTTATTTGCATGCTCTTCCAAGAGGGTTTCGTTCGCCAACGTGATCTTCGCATCCTCCGCGTCGCGTGCGAGTTGCAACCTCTCCTTCTCAAGCTCGATCTCGCCAAATTTCTTGGCCTTCTCGAGTTCCCATTTGATCGCCGCCTCTTGCTTCTCCAACTTGATCTTCTCCCTCTCAATTTCGAGCTTCTTCTCCGCCCTCTTCTGCTCCCACTACATCCTCTCCTTTTGCGCATCCAACATGAGCTTCTACCTCTCCTCTTTCTTGTTCTCCCTTACCAAAAAAATGCCCGTCCATGTGGATGAAATTTTTGTAGCCGCATTATCACAGGAGGCCCGTGACTTCTCCCAATTGTTTCCCATGACTTGTCAGTTATCCTTTGGCATGGTGGCTCTTCCATTCGTGACGACAACATCGTCCAACCCAATTGATTGGTGCGAGCTTGAGCCATCATTCCTCTTCTTGCCGGATTTGAGATCGGTCGCAACTTGGTTCCACTCCGGCTTGCCATCAATATGATCCAATGATGGCTAAAAGCAAATGGCGTCTTCTCTACCTCGTGATACAAAGTGGTCGTCACCGCCATCTACCAAACAACATATGTATGAGCACAAGAATGTAAAGACAAGAATCATATGCAAATGACGACAAGATGAAGCATTTGAGTTTATGTGAGTTGCCACTTCCATCCCACTTTGAGGGCGCTTGGTCACTTGTGAGTAGTAGCCGACGTACTTGTTCACTTCCCCTTGAATGATCCCCCATCGATGTTGGAGAGATGCCACATTGCGTGTGGTCACGATAGGATGCGGCTCCACATACTCCTTTTGTTCGTGATACTCCTTCCAAATCTTCTCCCAATACGTGTTCCCCTTTTGCTCTGTGTCGCATATTGGATCCATTGTTGTGGCCAACCATGTTTTGACCAACAAGATGTCCTCAAATCTTGAGAATGCTGGACCTCCTGCCTTCGTTGTCTTGGTCTTCTTCTTCTTCTTCTTGCTCGGATTGGGATAGGATGTTGCCCCAACTTCAAATACGGTGGTGCCCTCCAATTCATATTCCATTTCGGTCGGATCTTCATTGTCATTGATCATGTTCGACAAGAATGACTCCTACATGATCATGATTTGCAAGCATTCATCATGTGTGAAATAAACTAGTGATCTATGCAAAAATTTGATCGGACAGAAGCAAAGAAAACGTACCGACTCTTGTTCTGCCATTCCATCGAACATGTCGAGGGCAGCCCGGGCAGAGCCGGTGCCCATGCTCATCTGCGCCCGAACGAGCTGCGGCGAGTCACATACGTCGATTGCCGGCATCTGCGTCGGCGAAAAGCTCTCCGAAATGGTCTAACCGGCCGTCGAATCCTCCTCTGTCCCAACGGGGTCGGACGGCATCCGAGTGGCGCTCGGATGGAAGGGGTGCGGGGGTCCGGGCGCGACGGAGGAGACATCTGCTCACCATGTCCGAACCTCCCTGCACCGCTGTCGGCTCCCTCTCTCGCTGTCGGCGTCGCCGTAACTTCTGGGCCACATTCTCCTCATTGCAAGATGGAGCCGACGAATGAGGCAGACTGCATCTCCGTCGCGGCTGTCGGGGACGGGCCGGACGACATCTTCGGAGGTGGATCGGGTTAGGTGGTGAGGATGGGGATCAAGGGTGGAGGACGACGAGGGCTCGGGCGCAGGAAAGCTTGGAGGGCGGCGGGAGGAGGAAGGATTTGGTGCAATTGGTGCAATTAGAGGTGGGGTTGTGTTGTCGGATTCGACGTGACGGGCGTACCCAGACGCACCATATTCACTTTAAATTTGGGCTTGATATGTGTGATGTCGGTCAGCCCGGGCATTTAAGGCCTGTTTAAGGTGCCCTGTTGTAGATGCTCTAAGCAACATGGGGATAATAATTGATGAAAAAAAATACATAATCTTTTACAGAATCTTGGTTTACCGCTGGAACTGGGTGGCACGATGATCGGATGATGATGATGATGCCAGGTTTGACCGTGGTTAAAATAAGCTGTAGGCGGATCTGGGTCCTCGTCAGCGTCCTGCATGTGGTGACCAATGCAGATAGATGCACTAGTCCAGTTTCTTATCCCGAACTGCACATCTCTCTTTGAAAATTCAGAGGCAACGCAGAGCAACTGGATTCTGGACTCCGGAGGCCACTCACACATGGCCCAGCTTATGTGCGTCGTCAAATGATCAGGCTCCCGCTCTTTTTTAGCTAACCTAAGCAAGGCTTTCTAGCGCATGATCCGATGACAACCACTAGGCAGTTTACCATAGAGAACCCTTTTAACCAGCTACCCGAACTGGTAGCATGCGTTCCACAGCTGTTGCGATACAGTGCCTGGAGACGGACGGACGGACCCTGGGCTTTCAAAACAAGATCGGACGGTCCTTTCTGCACTGTACGGTGCAGTGACCGGCGACAGTTTAACCGGCTCGACTCGCCTGTGGGGGCAGGACGGACAGGATGGGTTTAATGTGCTAGCCTGGACAGCGCATCTCGTGCATGGTGGATGGGGGAACACGACCGGGGGCGGGGACGAACAAACCCCATTCAATTCTAGGAGTACGTACGTACGCTGTCGATCTATCTATCGAGATGTGTGGGCTCTCTCCCTCCCTCTAATCCGGTTCAAACGTCTGGATTTGAACCTCGCTCCGCCGAATTGCCGCCACGGGAGGAGAAAAAATCGGGAAGAGGGGCCATTAATCGGCCGGATCTCTCGCTGAATTCGGCGTTCGGGTAGCTCGCTGGTTTTGGTTTTGAACACTTCTGGCTCTTCTCCACTATGTATGTATGATGCATCCAAGCATGAAATTCATTGCATGCCCTGGTGTTTGATTTGAATGTTACCTGGCTCGTCCGGTCGGCACTGCTGAGCTATCAACTAGTATGATAGTACTATCATTAATACTCTTTCCGTTCCCAAACATTTGTCTTTCTAGAGATTTCAACAAATGACTACATACAAAGCAAAATGAGTGAATCTACACTGTAAAATATGTCTACATACATTCGTATGTTATAGTCTATTTGAAATGTCTAGAAAGACAAATATTTGAGAACGGAGGGAGTACTTCAGAGAAGAAATGCTATGGTAAATGGTTGCAAATTGGGTAGGCATCTTTCTGAAGTGGAGCTAGGATTAGGATCGCGGTGACTAATCGGGATCTGTATCTGATTGCAGAGACAAAAGAATCATGCTCATCGAACCGGGTGCAAACAGTGTGGCTAGACTGTAGACCAGACGATATAGCAGAGCACGTGGTGCCTGGATCTCGAGCATTACAAAACACACTGCCAATTATCATGGTTATCCACTAGGTTAGGAATTTTTCTGGGATTAAGTATCTAGCGGGTGCAACCGGAATGAGCTGGGTTAAGTTTTAAGTAACTAATCCCCGTATGTATTCCCCATTAGACGACAGCAAGTTAATGACTGGCGGTGAGCTGAAGGGGTAGTGATTCCTTTCCTCCTCCCTTGCATGTGGATGCTCCATGCTCGGTACTTGACGTGCGAGGATGCTTGGTACTTGATGCGTGTGGATGATTGACGGACGCCTATGGCTCCTACTCACCTACTGCCTTGCAAACAAGGGATTATGCACGCACACACGCGCACAGATCATTTCCAGTAGGAGTGGATGAGATTACAGTTGGCCTTTTTTCCTTTCTTCTTTTGTGCACTTTGTACCTTTACAGAAGGGCGGTCACATGGCATGCAGGATACGTACATACCTTGCGGTTCAGGGTTTGGTTGGTCATCCCAACAAGAACTTTCCAAGAAAATCCACCGAGAAGGGCAAACGGGGTGATGGTTTTATCCTCTGGCAGGACACTGGACACGTGCCCGCCAAGGAAAGTCTTCATCCTTTCCGGGCGCACTGCACTGAAGTTATCTCTCTTCGGACTTTTCTTTTCTTTCTCTTCTGCGCGGGTCCTGTGTTGTGCTTGTACGTGACGCGGGCGAAGAGAATCCAGATTTCAGACAGAAACGCTGGTCAAATTTGCAGCTTGACGTAGGGAGAGTGACAACCATGAGGTCTCCGCTAACCAACGTACTAGTGTACCAACGCTGCTGAGCACAGCCTCACTTGAGCCCATAGTCGTCGAGTCACGCCGCAGCATCAACATGCAAGCAATCTGACAACACGCTGTGTTCACAAAGAGTAGATCTAGTACAGGTTTAGGGCATCTCTTCCTCCCGCGTCAGGTTTAGGGCATCTCTTCCTCCCGCATCCGTCCACGGACACGGACCAGTCCAACATTGCCCGCATATATTTCAACCCACATTTAAATTAACCGAACAAAATTCATACAAACTGGCCGATATTCATTAAAGTTTGGATAGAGAATAGCACAAATAATCCATACATAGCATGCAACTTAAGTCTAATACAACAATACCTCTAATTCAACTAGATTAACCGGATGTCCAACAAGTTTTTCATCAATGGATCATGTCGTCTCACACATACTCCCCCTTCAGCTTCATCCAATAGTGTGTGTACGTAACTCTGCGCCCTGAAGATACTTCAAGTTTCATGCTCTGGGCGTGGTCGGCTAACCCCTCGGCCATCCCCAAGGTCCTGCAAGTGACCATTGCTCCGCGTGTGCTCCCGGGTGTGGGAGGTGCGCCGTCCACGGCTGTTGGACACGGTGGTTTCCTGCGTCGTGCAATCGTCCACCTGGACCGGCTGGAGGACTACACGCCAGATGTGGCAGGCAACATCCCCCGGCGCCCACACACCGACCCATTCACTTGGCGCTACGGTGTGGTGGACGGCGAATCCAGAGTCCGTGACAGGATGGAGCCTCCTCCAAGGCGCCACGATGATGAAGACCGCCACCGCCGCGATGATGACCAAGACAGGGATGACCGGCGAGGCCGCGACAATGATCGTTCACAGTCTTCCTGGCGCGACCGTTTCTTCCGGAGCCGCTCTCGCGCCCCAGTGCGTAGGGATGATGATGACCGCCATGGTTCGCGTCGCGAGGAGCGTGGTGGGGACCGTGGCCGAGACGGCAGGCGACGCGCAGAAGGCAGCTCATGGGATCGCTCGACTGGAGCTCGCAAGATGGTCCGTGGTCGCTCCCTGCCGCCTTCCCCACGCACTACCTCCAGCGACATCATCGAGATTACCCCTGTGAGCTCGGCTTTGGTATGGCTCTGCGGCACGGCTTCCAGAGTGTCCAAGGTGCAGCCGTCGCTCACCATGGACAGCATCAAGACCACTCTTGTTCAAGCTTCCTCCTTCACGCCTGTGAATGCTATGGCTTCTCCAACTCCCCCTGTCCTGGATGCTGCGCCTGATGACGCACCTGAGGTCGCGCTCACCCCTACGACTGAGTTCATCCTCGACACTCCAACACCACCAAGCCTTGCTGAGACAACCCCGCCCCTCGGCGGCTCTACTGTTCTCTCGGATGAGAGGAAGGCACGCCCCTCTTCATCCCATGCATGCCGGCTCTTCTGCCTACTCCATCACCACGCTCCACTCCACCAAGGCCACCCAAGACAAGGCGCAAGACCTTGGCCGGAGTCACTGGCTTCCAGCTGCCGCGCCATAGCCCGCGTCTCCGGGCCAAAAACAGGAGTATGCCCATAGCCAAACTTGCAGAGCAGCTCCTGTGTCATCGTTTGGGCATAGTTGCTGAAGGAGAACAAGTCACTGAAGAGGCCATTGGCAAGTTCGCGGCAATGTTCCAGGGACATCTGCCGGATATCACAGTTGCTGCCCTTCGAGCTCTGTTCAAGATGGACTGCGATCTCTCTGCTGCGGTTGAAGAGGCACTGATCCAGTATGGAGGGGAAGGAGGACCTGACCTGAGCCCTCCCGTTGTGGAGGAGGCCTGAATGTCGAGAGAGTCTGTTATGCTGTAGCCTAGTTTAATCATGTTAGCTACAACCTGCTATGATGTGTGTTTGCCTGTTTGTGGTGGCGTGTGTGCTCCACTGATGTTGGCCCTGGCAAGGCAAAGTTTGTTTCAGTTTCAACCTGATGTAGTTCCTGTTCCAAGATGTTAGACATCAACTTATCAATCCTATGTTGGAATGTTCGTGGACTAAACAGCCCTGACCGCCGTGCGACGGTCCATGAGACTATTGCTTCTTCCTCATGCCATCTAGTTTGCATCCAAGAATCCAAACTCCAAGCCATCGACCAGTTCACGGCTGCGTACCTTGGGGGTCAGCATCTAAAATCCTTTGCCTAGAGACCTGCTGATGGTACAAGAGGGGGTATCTTGCTCCTTTGGGACGACAATGTTGTGTCCATTACCAATGTCCAGATTGGTGCCTACTTCCTTTCAGCCTCTGTTTCCATGAAAAACTACAATCAACCACAATCCTTCAAGCTTACTTCAGTTTATGGCCCTACTCGCAACAATCTCAAAGATGCTTTCTTCCTTGAGCTAAACTCTCAAAAGCCTCCTGTGGGAACCAAGTGGCTGGTTAATGGTGATTTCAACCAAATCTACAGGGCTAGAGATAAAAACCATGCAAATGTGAATCGTTCTCGTCTTGTGAGATTCCGCAACGCACTCAACTCCTGCGAGCTAAAGGAAATCCCCTTGCAGTATAGAAAATTCACTTGGAGTAACGAGCAAAATGATCCAACGATGAGCAAGCTTGATGGTTTCTTCTGTAACGAAGAGTGGGATGTCGTTTTCCCTACTCACATTCTCCAAGCCCTATCATCTTCGCTCTCTGATCACTGCCCTCTCTTGCTTGCCAATGCATCTGGACCGAAGAGACCCAAATCATTTCATTTCGAGAACCACTGGATCAAGATGCCTGGGTTCCAACAGGTTGTTAGTGACTCCTGGAATGAGGATTCTCCCCATGGTGAGCCCTATCAACGGCTTTTCCATAAGCTTAAGAGAACTAGTAGGAGGCTGCGCTCTTGGAGCAAAAAATTGTTCGCTGCTTCTAGAATTCAACTCCATATGGCCCTGGAAATCATCCTACACCTAGATATGGCACAAGAACGTAGAGAACTTTCTCCTGATGAGAGGGGCCTCAGAAAGAGACTAAAGAGGAAGGTCATTGGCTTGGCGGTCCTGGAGAAGGCTAGAAAGCGTCAAAATTCCAGAGTTACCAATCTTAACGCAGGAGATGCCAACACTCGCTACTTCCATCTCCGTGTCAACCGCAAAAGGAGGAAGAACTTCATACAATGCCTAAAAAACAATAATGGTTGGGCTACGGAACATGCTCACAAAGAGGACATCGTGCACCGACACTTCAAAAACATTGCCAAAAAGCCCCCCTCGCGTAACATAGACTTCAATTGGAGGATTCTGCATACCCCTGATTGTGATCTTCATGAGCTGGACAACGCCATCACAGAGGAGGAGGTGAAGGCTGTTGTGTTCTCCGTGCCAGGAGACAAAGCCCCTGGACCGGATGGTTTCTCCGGTGCGTTCTTTAAGGCATGTTGGAGCATCATCAAGGCGGACATTATGTGTGCCATCAATCATTTCTCTGATCTACATGCATCCCATTTCCACTGGTTGAATTCGGCAGATGTTGCTTTGATCCCTAAGAAGGATGGTGCTGATGACATCATAGATTGTCGCCCCATCAGTCTTATCCATGCCATTGCCAAGATTATTTCCAAAGTGATGTCCAACCGCCTTGCGCCACACATGAATGACCTTGTCTCGCAAGTTTAGAGTGCTTTCATAAAAAAATGATGCATTCGTGATAATTTCATGTATGTTCGCAACCTAGCGAAACGCTTGCACCGCAAAAAGACCCCGACACTCCTATTCAAACTCGACATCAAAAAAGCATTCGACTTGGTTAGATGGGACTTCCTCCTTGACTTGATCAACCACCTTGGGTTCCCTCCGAGGTTCAGGGGCTCGATCTCGACTTTGCTTTCTTCGGCATCCTCTCGTATTCTCCTTAATGGGGTTCCAGGGGCCCCCATCAAGCATAGATGTGGTCTGAGGCAAGGGAATCCGCTTTCCCCTCTCCTATTCGTGCTTGCGATTGATCCGCTACACCTAATCCTCCAGAAGGCCACCGCCCAAGGAAAACTGCATCCCCTTGATGGTTAGGCTATGTTAATTCGGGCCTCCCTCTACACGGACGATGCAGCTGTTTTCCTTGCCCCCATCAAGTCGGATGTTGAGTTCTTTGCCCGCACCCTAAAGAGTTTTGGTGAAGTCACTGGCTTGGTCACGAACTGTACCAAAAGCTTGGTTGCTCCTATTTGTTGTGAGAACCTAGACCTGGTGGACATCTTACACTCTTTCCCGGCCAGCCGTACCTCCTTCCCAATGAAGTATTTGGGCCTACCTCTCTCGGTCAAGAATTTGAAAAGAATCCACTATCAACCGCTTGAAGACAAGATCGCAGCCCAATTGGCACCGTGGATGGGTAAACACGTTGCCTCTCCAGGACGTGTTGTGTTGGTCAAATCCGTGCTTACGGCCATTGCTATCTATTATATGACGGTGCTGTACCTCCCGGTTGAGGTGATGAACAAGATTGATGCTCTCCGACGGGCATTCTTGTGGGCTGGATGTGACAAAGTCACTGGAGGAAAATGCAAGATTAATTGGGAGCAAGTGTGCAAGTCAAAACTTCATGGTGGCCTTGGCATTCTCAATCTGAAAAAGTTTGCATCTGCTCTGCGCATTCGTTGGCTCTGCGTTGAGTGGCTTACTCCGATCAAGCCTTGGGTGGGATTAGGGACGCCATGCGACCGACAGGATAGAGACATCTTTGCGGCCTCCACAAAAGTCGTCGTGGGCGATGGTACACGTGCCATTTTTTGGGAGTCTGATTGGCTTGATGGTTTGCGACCCAAGGACATTGCACCAATTTTTTTTGAGCTGTCACAAAGAAGGAATTGCTCGGTCCAGAAAGCGCTCCTCAACAATTTTTGGGTGTCTCAGGTGAAGACCTCTCAAGGCATGGCTGTTGACCATCTTCATGAGTTCGTCAACCTATGGGAGAAGTTATCTCATGTTCAGCTAATACCTGACATGCCTGACTCCATCATTTGGAAGCTTACCAAGGATGGTCACTACTCTGCAGCAACGGCTTACAGTGCATAGTTTCTCGGTTTAGTTGACTCGGACTTGCCTCAAATTGTTTGGACAACTTGCCCCCCCCCCCCCCAAAATGCAAGTTTTTCGCTTGGCTAGTCATCAACAATAGAATCTGGATGGCAGACCGGCTTCAGAAGCGAGGGTGGCCTAATTGCAACATGTGCCCCCTATGCAAGCAAGTCCAGGAATCGGCGGCTCATCTGCTTTTCAAATGCCGCTACACGGTTAGAGTATGGAACATGATTAAAGAGTGGCTTGGCCTTCATGACATTTACCCACAGAACTGGGCCATGGTTGACACGGTGAAGAATTGGTGGAGCGCCACCGCTTCCAACACGATGCAATCTCGATGACCGCTTACCTGCCTTATGCTGCTCGTCTCATGGGAAATTTGGAAAGAGCGGAATGCTAGGGTATTTCGTAATGTCATAGTGCATGTTGGGGTTTTAGTAGCTAGAATCAAAGACGAGACAGCGCTGGCCGGTGCGAAACATTTGTGTAATATCATGCCGCGAGAGTGATACATTGTATTTGGCCTTTGGCCAAGACCCCTAATACTCCTTATTCAATGAAAATGGCAAATCTTTTGCCTTGTTTCAAAAAAAAGTCGTTCCTCTATCCTGTAGTACATCACGACAGCGCTTGCGTGCTACATAATGTGTAGACCAACATTGAGTGAATGAATGATTTAAACAAGTTGATCAAGAAGAAACAAAACTTCCAATTTCGTCCTCTGTCACGCGCAATGGCCACCTTACCTCCAGCTGACAAACCACGTGACAAAACTTGGTGACGCTGGTTTGAATAGCGTACCAGCGATATGATAACAACCTCACATTGTGTTCTTGAATGATGTACATGTCATAGGGTGCAATGTCCTTTTGCGCATGAAACAATTCATGCACTTGCTGCTAGAAGGTCACCTCTCTGCTCCTGCATACGGAATCTTCAGATACAACCAACCACGCATCACACTCATCCTCCATGGTTGAGCAGCTCGCCATACTTCGTACTCTAAAAAATGACATAGCGTATGAAAATAAGCTCAATGGCATTTGATCGAACCCCTACTGGGCGTGGTGTCCACCATGGAGGTCGTTAGGGTGGACAACACCGTGCTACTTGTGAGCTGTGTTGGGAGTGAGGGAGCCATGGACTAAGGGGTCCTCAGGGCGACGACCCATTGTACGTGGGTCGGACTGGTGGAGTCGTATAGTGACAGGAGATCTATGAAGCCGTGGTGTGCCCCCCCCCCCAAGTCAAGAAGGCGCAAGATCTCTTTAAACCCTTGTTGTAATCTATCTTTGATAACCCTAACCCTATCAGTGTCTACATAAACCGAGGGGGTAGTCATTAGGGTCAAGGCTACATTCATCACCTCATAGCCTTAGGGTTTAGCGCGTGCTGATCTCGAGGTAGATCTACTATGTAAACCACGTTATACCTTCAATATAATCAAGCCGGACATAGGGTTTTACCTCTTCGAGACGGCCCGAACCTGGGTAAACACTGTGTTCGTCGTCCATTGTTATCCATCGACCCTAGATCCCCAGCTCGGGACCCCCTACCCCGAGGTCTACCGGTTTTGACACCGACATTGGTGCTTTCATTGAGCGTTCCAATGCGGAGTCGCTCAGAGGATCGATGGCTCGACTGATCATAGGAGAAGGCGTCGGAACCGGGGACTTCTTCGTCCCTGGTCAACTCTTCGTGTTCGGCAGCATCGTGCTGCACGCCGACCCGATTGGTCATTTGGATCAGATCGACAACTTCGACCCTGAACACCGAATTCGATTCGGCAACCTGGAACATGTGGCGGACTCATGGGGTGATCTGGTCTTCGCCGAACTCACTACCCCTTCCCGCGCCCACGCAGGGCTCGTCGCGCCCACCCTAGAGTCTCCCTCTGATCCGATCTACGGATCGGCCCCAATAGGCTCGATCTAGGAGAGCTCCGCGTCGAGCGGCGGCCAAACTCCACCTTCACACGAACCCATCATGTTGGTGGAGGACTTACCCACAACCTTCAAGGCAGGAGTGAGGGATTCCCTGATTAAGGGGTCCTCGGACAGCCGGACTATTAACATGGGCCGGACTGTTGGGCTATGAAGATACAAGACAGAAGACTTCTTCCCTGTCCGGATGGGACTCTCCTTTGCGTGGATGGCAAGCTTGGTGATTCGGATATGTAGATTCCTTTCTCTGTAACTGACTTTGTATAACCCTAGCCCCCTCTGGTGTCTATATAAACCGGAGGGTTTAATCCGTAGAGACAACAACTACAATTATAATCATAGGCTAGGCTTCTAGGGTTTAGCCATTACGATCTCGTGGTAGATCAACTCTTGTAATACTCATATTCATCAAGATCAATCAAGCAGGAAGTAGGGTATTACCTCCATAGAGAGGGCCCGAACCTGGGTAAACATTGTGTCCCCCGTCTCCTGTTACCATCAGCCTTAGACGCACAGTTCGGGACCCCCTACCCGAGATCCACCGGTTTTGACACCGACATTGGTGCTTTCATTGAGAGTTCTGCTGCATCGTCACCAGAAGGCTTGATGGCTCCATCAATCATCTACAACAACACAGTCCAGGGGGAGATCTTCCTCCCCGGACAGATCTTCGTTTTTGGTGGCTTCGCACTGCGGGCCAACTCACTTGGCCATCTAGAGCAGATCGATAGCTACACCCCTGGCCATCAGGTCAGATTTGGAAGCTTGAATTTCGTGGCCGATATCCGCGGAGACTTGATCTTCGACGGATTCGAGGCCATGATGGTTGTCCCCTGCCACCACGATGAACATGACCTAAATCTGTCATTGGACCGAGCTTAGGAGATAGCGCCCGTAACCGCTCTGGCCCTAGATCCGGAGCAGACCGCGTCATTCGAGGATGGGAAGCTCAACCCCGCCACAGAAGCCGCAGACTCAGTGGCGCTTGAGTCGCACACAGGCCCGAGCTGGGTTTGTGTCACCGGAACCTCGGATCCGTCTCTGGCCATAGGTTTCGGACCGCGTGCATTCGCGTCCATCAAACATGATTGGGCGCTGATCTTGGAGTTTAGCTCTGCGGACATCTTCCGGCACTCACCTCTAGGCGATGCGTTAAACTCATTGAAATCCCTCTCTTTGTCGGGGGATTCTCAGCTGAACTATGTCCGGCTCGAGTTGGAAGTGGATGGCGAAGAACTTCGTTTCCCACCCACCACCCACTTTATAGCCACTGTCGATGACTTAACCAACATGGTTGACTACGACTCCGAAGACATCGACGGTATGGACGACGATGCCGGAGAGGGGCAGGAACCACCGCCCACAGGGCGCTGGACTGCCACCTCCTCGTACGACATATACATGGTGGATACACCCAAAGAGAACAACGGGGACAATGAAAATCTAGTCGAGGATAAACCTCCTGAGATATAGCCAAAGCGTCGGCGTCAGCGGCGCCGCTCTAAGCCACGTCGTGGTAAAAACAACAATATAGTTTCAGGAGAAAACAATACTCCAGACGATAATGAACACAATGAAGACCCCATTGAGCCAACTTCCGAACAGGAGGAACGGGAGGATGGGCCAGCCCCAATGAACAAACCATGAATGAAGACTCGGAAGAAAGTAACTACCTTCCGCTCTCCAAGGACGAAGTGAGCCTCGGCGACGAAGATTTCATCGTACCTGAGGAGCCCGTCGAGCAGGAGCGCTTGAAGCGCCGGCTAATAGCCACTGCAAGGAGCCTAAAAAATAAGCAGCAACAACTTCAAGCTGATCAGGATCTGCTCAATGACAGATGGACTGACGTCCTGGCAGCCGAGGAATACGGCCTCGAGTGCCCAACCAAAAGCTAACTGAAGCGCAAATTGTTACCCCAGTTTGATGACGAGGCGTTGGAGCCCGTCCTACCAGCGTATAATGCGGCTGACCGACAACCACGCGGCCGGGACAAAGCGGCACCTCGAGCCGAACACCAGCCTGCGCTACCTCGCCATAAAAACAGAAATATAACAGTCAAGGATATACATATGACATGTGACAGGACTTGGAAAATAGAGCAGGCCAGACCAGATCGATCTACGGATAGCGGGGGCGTGCCCCGACGCGCGATAATGGCCACCAGGCCGGACGTGACAAATATAACCACGTCCGGGCCGAAAACTACAGACGAACTCCATCCTAGCTACGTCACAACTTGGACCGATATAGAGGCGCCGCACACCCCCTTTGCTTCACTGACGAAGTAACGGAACATGAGTTCCCGAAAGGGTTTAAACTCGTAAACATAGAATCATACGATGGGACAACAGACCCCGCGGTATGGATTGAGGATTTTCTTCTCCATATTCATATGGCCCGCGGTGATGATCTTCACGCCATCAAATACCTCCCACTAAAACTCAAGGGACCAGCTCGACACTGGTTGAACAGTCTGCCCAAAAACTTCATTGGCAGTTGGGAGGACATGGAAAACGCCTTTCTTGACAACTTTCAAGGCACATATGTCTGGCCTCTAGATGCCGACACCTAAGTCATATAGTTCAACAGCCTGGAGAGTCAGCCAGGAAATTCTGGACCAGGTTCTTAACTAAAAAGAACCATATAGTCGACTGTCTGGATGCTGAAGCCCTAGCGGCCTTTAAACATAGCATCCGTGACGAATGGCTCGCCCGACACCTTGGCCAAGAAAAGTCGAAGTCCATGGCAGCCCTAACGACACTTATGACCCGCTTTTGAGCGGGCGAGGATAGCTGGCTAACCCGTAGCAATAATCATGCAAGCGAACCTGGCACTTCTGAAGCCAGAAACAGCAACGACAAGCCACGACGCAACAGGCACAAGCGTCAAAGCAACGGTGACAACACCGAAGACACGACTGTCAATGCCGGATTCAGTGGCTCTAAGTCCGGTCAGCGGAAAAAGCCATTCAAGAGAAACAATCCGGGCCCGTCCAATTTGGACCGCATACTCGATCGCCCATGTCAAATCCACGACACTCCTGAAAAACCATCCAATCATACCAACAGAGAATGTTGGGTCTTCAAACAGGCCGACAAGTTAAACACCGAAAACAAGGAGAAGGGGTCGGAAAGCGATGACGATGACGAGGAGCCCCGGCCACCGAACACAGGGGGACAAAAGAAAATTCCCCCTCAAGTTAAAACGGTGAATATGATATACGCTACCCATATCCCCAAGAGGGAGCGCAAGCGCGCACTCAGGGACGTCTACGCGATGGAGCCAGGCGCCCCCAAGTTCAACCCACAGTCGTCCTGTCCGATCACCTTCGATCACAGGGACCATCCGACCAATATCCATCATGGCAGTTCAGTCGCATTGGTCCTTGACCCAATCATTGTTGGATTCCACCTTACACGAGTCCTCATGGACGGTGGCAGCAGCCTGAACTAGCTCTATCAGGATACAGTGCGCAAAATGGGTATCTATCCTTCAAGGATCAAGCCCATAAAAACCACCTTTAAAGGTGTCATACCAGGTGTAGAGGCCTGCTGTATGGGCTCAATCACACTAGAAGTGGTCTTCGGATCCCCGGATAATTTCTGAAGCGAAGAATTGATCTTCGATATCGTCCCCTTCCGCAGTGGCTATCATCCACTGCTCGGACGAACCGCATTTGCTCGATTCAATGCGGTGCCGCACTACGCTTACCTCAAGATCAAGATGCCCGGGCCACGCAGCGTTATAATAGTCAACAGAAACACGGAACGCTCCCTCTGTACCAAGGAGCACACTACGGCCCTTGCAGCAGAAGTACAGAGCGGCCTTTGCAGGCATAACCGCAATTCGGCGGCCAAGCTCCCAGACACTGTCAAACGAGTCCGAACTACTCCGCAACAGGATGGTCCAGTTCGTCAAGAGCTCGACTAGCAGTTCGGCCTCCGTCCAAGTCCTGACCAAACAACGGCATTTGTACCGCGCGTACATAACTACGCACTGAAAATACCATGGGCATAGACAGAGGCACAACTAGAACGTGGTCCACAATACGTCTCAACCGCTCCTAGACCCACACACTTTTACTATTTCTTTTTTCCTTTCAGTTTTCTTTTCCCCCAGGCCTTTTCCTGATAACCTGACCATCGGACCTATCAAGGGATGGATACACTAAGAAGGCAAGAAGCTTTGACGTACAAGGGAACTTCCAGGTGGTCTCTGAGGGAGTCCTTGATTAGGGGGTCCTTAGACAGCCAGACTATGTACTTGTGCCTGACTGTTGGACTATGAAGATACAAGATTGAAGACTTCGTCTCATGTCCGGGTGGGACTCTCCTTTGCGTGGAAGGCAAGCTTGGCAATTCGGATATGTAGATTTCCTTCTCTGTAACCGACTCTGTGTAACCCTAGCCCCCTCCGGTGTCTATATAAAACGGAGGGTTTAGTCCGTAGGACAACAACAATCATAATCATAGGCTATCTTCTAGGGTTTAGTTTCTACGATCTCGTGGTAGATCAACTCTTGTAATACTCATATCATCAAGATCAATCAAGTAGGAAGTAGGGTATTACCTCCATAGAGAGGGACCGAACCTGGGTAAACATCGTGTCGCCCGCCTCCTGTTACCATTAGCCTTAGACGCACAGTTCGGGACCCCCTACCCGAGATCCGCCTGTTTTGACACCGATATTGGTGCTTTCATTGAGAGTTCCACCGTGTCGTCACCATAAGGCTTGATGGCTCCTTCAATCATCCACAACGATGCGATCCAGGGTGAGGTTTTCCTCCCCGGACAGATCTTCGTATTCGGCGGCTTCGCACTATGGGCCAACTCACTTGGCCATCTGGAGTAGATCGATAGCTATGCCCCTGGCCATCAGGTCAGGTTTGGAAACCTGAACTACACTGCCGACATCCGCGGAGACTTGATCTTTGATGGATTCGAGCCCATGACAGGTGCGTCGTACAGTCATGATGAGCATGACTTAGATCTGCCATCAGACGGTGTTTAGGAGAACGCACCTGCAGCTGCCCTGGCCTTAGACCCGGAGCAGATCGTGCCATCCGAGGACGGGTGGATAGACCCCTCCACGGAGGCCGCACACTCATCGGCGATAGAGCCGAACACATACTTCGCCTCCAATGAGGTCTGTGTCATCGGACCCTCGGACTCGTCTCCGGCCATAGGCTCCAAACTGCACGCATCCGTGCCTATCGAACCTGATTGGGCACCGATCATGGAGTTTTCCTCCGTGGATATCTTTCAGCACTCGCCCTTGGGCGACGTGCTAAATTTGTTGAAATCCCTCTCCCTATCAGGAGACTCCTGGCCGAACTATGTCCGGCTTGAGTGGGAAGCGGACGACGAAGAAATTTGTTTCCTACCCACCACCCACTTAATAGCCACTGTCGACGACTTAACCGACATGCTTGATTTCGACTCCGAAGACATCGACGGTATGAACGACAATGCTAGAGAAGATCAGGAACCACCACCCACAGGGCGCTGGACAGCCACCTCATCATATGATATATATATGGTGGACACACCCAAAGAAAGCAATGGCGAGGAGGCAACGGAGGATAACCCCCTTGAGAAGCAATCTAAGCGTCGGCGTCAGCGGCGCCGCTCTAAGCCTCGCCATAGCAAAAATAGCGATACCGACACAAGGGACAATAGCACTCCGGATAATGCCGAAGACGAAAACAATCCCGCCCAGCCAAGCTTCGAGCAAGCCGGACGGGAGGATGGGCAATCTAGCCCTAATGAACAGGCAATGGATGGAGACTTGGAGGATGACAATTACATGCCCCTCTCTGAAGACGAGGTGAGCCTCAGTGATGAAGAATTTATCGTGCCTGAGGATCCCGTCGAGCAGGAGCGCTTCAAGCGCCGGCTTATAGCCACTGCAAAAAGCCTGAAGAAAAAGCAGCAGCAGCTTCAAGCTGATCAAGATCTACTAACTGATAGATGGGCCGAGGTCCTCGCAGCTGAGGAATACTGACTCGAGCACCCAACCAAAAGTTACCCAAAGCGCAGGTTGCTACCTCAATTCAAGGAGGAGGCACTAGAGCCTATACTACCAACGCAGAATGCGGCTGATCGGCCACCTCGTGGCCGAGACAAGGCGGCGTATCAGCCCAAACACCAGCCCGCACCCCGTCGCCAAACAAATAAAAACATGAAGGCCCGGGGCTACACGCATGACTTGCAAGACGAATTGGAAAACAAAGCAGGACAGTCAAGATTGATCTACGGATCACGGGGGCGCCCCCCCAACGCGTGACGATGACCGCCACGCCGGATATACTAAATACAAATCTGGCCGGGCCGAATACAACAGACCAGACTCATCTGAACTACATCATGATGTAGCCCGGCATAGAGGTGCCGCACACCCCCTATGCTTCACTAACGAAGTAATGGAGCACGGATTCCCATAAGGGTTTAAGCCCGTTAATATCGAGCCCTATGATGGGACTACAGATCCCGCGGTATGGATAGAAGATTTCCTTCTCCACATTCACATGGCCCGCGGTGATGATCTACATGCCATCAAGTACCTCCCACTTAAACTCAAGGGACCGGCTCGGCATTGGCTGAATAGTTTGCCGGCAAACTCTATTGGAAGTTGGGAGAACCTGGAAGATGCATTCCGGGATAACTTCCAGGGCACTTATGTGCGATCACCGGATGCTGATGATTTAAGTCACATAACCCAACAGCCCGGAGAGTCAGCCAGGAAATTTTGGACTCGGTTCCTAACTAAAAAGAACCAAATTGTCGATTGTCCGGATGCCGAAGCCCTAGCGGCCTTTAAGCATAACATCCTGACGAGTGGCTTGCCCGACACCTCGGCCAAGAGAAGCCGAAGTCCATGGCAGCCCTAACGACACTCATGACCCACTTTTGTGCGGGCGAGGATAGCTGGTTGGCTCGTAGCAACAGCACAACAAGAAATCCTGGCACCTCAGACGCCAAAGATAGCAACGGCAAGCCTCGATGCAATAAACACAAGCGTCGCAATAATGGTGATAACGCCGAAGACACAGCCGTCAATGCCGGTTTCAGTGGCTCTAAGTCCGGTCAGCGGAAAAAGCCATTCAAAAGGAACAATCCAGGCCCGTCCAGTCTGGACCGCATACTCGACCGTCCATGCCAAATTCATGGCACCCCAGGAACACCAGCCAATCATACCAACCGAGAATGCTGGGTCTTCAAACAAGCCGGCAGGTCAGGTGCCTAAAACAAGGAGAAGGGGTCGCAAAGCGATGACGATGACGAGGAGCCCCGGCCACCGAACACAGGAGAACAAAAGAAATTTCCCCCGCAAATCAAAACGATGAACATGATAAACGCCACCCATATTCCCAAGCGGGAGCGGATGTGCACTCTCAGGGATGACGACGCAACGAAGCCAGTCACCCCAAAATATAACCTATGGTCGTCCAGCCCAATCACCTTTGACCGTATGGATCGCCCGGCCAATACCAGTCAGGGCAATTCGGCCGCACTAGTCCTGGACCCAATAATTTAAGGATTCCACCTCACACGAGTCCTTATGGACGGAGGCAGCAGTCTGAACCTGCTGTATTAGGACACAGTGCGTAAGATGGGTATCGATCCTTCAATGATCAAACCCACTAAAACCACCTTTAAAGGTGTTATACCAGGTGTGGAGGCCTGTTGTACAGGCTCCATCACTCTGGAGGTAGTCTTTGGACCACCGAATAACTACCGTACCGAAGAGTTAATCTTCGACATTGTCCCTTTTTGCAGTAACTATCATGCACTGCTCGGACGAACCACGTTTGCTCGATTCAATGCGGTGCCACATTATACATACCTTAAGCTCAAGATGCCTGGCCCGCGCGGCTCATAACAGTTAATGGCAAGGCCGGATGTTCCCTCCGTGCTGAAGAGTATACCGCCGCCTTAGCAATAGAAGTGCAGACTGTCATTTTTCGATCGAACCTTCATTCAACAGCCAGACTCCCGGACATAGTCGAAAGAGTCTGAACTACTATACGGCAGGATAGCCCAGCTCATTAAGAGCTCAATTAATCACTCCGGTGGTAGGCGGAGACAATGCCAGGCTAGAACACACAATACGGTTTAACCGCTCCATGGCACACAAACATCTTTTTGCACTTTCTTTGCAGGTCCACTTTTGTGTAGGCCATCACTGGCGACCTGGCGACCAGACCCACGAGGGGACGAACATACCAAGGAAGGAAATAGCTCGATTGCATACGGGAATACTTAGATATTCCCCTTGATGATCATCCGATTATTACCCGGATCTGCACACGGCTTCCCTCCCCCGGTCACAACAGGTTCTGAAGTCATATTTATTTTTATCACACTATTTGTACTCGTACACATCGACGTATTATTCAATTGCAATATGTGGATTTATATGACGCTTACTTGCTGCTCTTTCTTATTGATATTCTTTGTCAAATGGCATCCGTACACTGCGATATGCCTTAATATGCTAGAGGCCTCGTTGTACCCATAATACGGCAATGAAGTCCGAACACCCTCATGGTCGTTCGGCACCCTGAACTTATAGCATTACATGCATCAGCTCCGAATCATGTCTTAGGTCAATAGTTGGGTTGCCTGACTCCTGTGCTTGCTACCCTACGTTCCACTATATCGGCCAGGGTAGTAAAGGGAGAACTACTGCGATTGCGTCCCGGTTCTTCCGGACGAGCGCCTCAGTAGAGAAAGCCGAAAACTGACTGTCATGATACGGAAAGAGCTGGTCAGCTGTTCGAGAGGTTGCAAAATCTTTAAGGATTTCCTCCGCATTATGCGAGAACTAATGCAGTGTGCGATGGATCGGCTTTTCTTCCGATCAGGTGCTTATAGAGCCCCTAGTGCGGTCTTCCGAACACTAGGGTCTACGCCTACCTTTCTTTTGTCAAACTCCTATGGCTAAGTGAGAGTGATAAAGCCTTATAGTCCTGGTTCGTTGCATTGAACACCTCCTTCAAGGACCCAAAACTGGGGTAAAGAGTGCTCAGATTTATCCCGAACACCCCCGTACTTCCTACGTGGGGGCAGAAGCCGACGACTGGCCAACTCTCAGGATTAATAATATAAAATGGCCGCACAGGAGGAAAAAAAATTCAAATAACAGGCAATAAATAATAGAAATGACCTTGATTAACATTACATAGGACAACATGAATGTATTCATGGGAATATAATGTCCTTGGCGCATTGCTCCGGCACAAGACGGGATCCTTTTAGGACACTATCATAATATAACTCGGGCTTGCGGTGCTCCTTCCCCTCCGGCGGTCCTTCGGTTATCAGCTTTTCAGCATCCATCTTCGCCCAGTGCACCTTCGTTCGGGTGAAGGCCATTCGTGCACCCTCCATATAGACCAACCGCTTGATGACTTCAAGTCGAGGGCAGGCACTCACAAGCCGCTTTATGAGCCCGAGGTAACTACTGGGAATCGGCTCGGCAGGCCATAGCCGGATAATTAAATCCTTCATGGCTAGTTCGTCCGCCTTATGCAGTTCGATTAGCTGCTTTAGTTGATCGGCAAAGGGCAATGGATACTCCAGCGCCAAATACTGTGACCAGAAGAGCTTCTCCATAGTGCTCCTTTCTTTGGCTCGATAGAATTGTGCGGCATCAGATATGCTACGTGGCAGCTCCGCAAATACCCCTGGAGAAATCCGAATTCAAGTTAGCAACGTGATTTTCTCCTCAAATACTTGCTTTGCATAGAAAAAGCCTTACCCGCCGCGATCTTCCTCGCTTACTGGTTTTGCTTCAGGGTGCCTTGGGCCTCCCCCCGGGCATCGCATGTGGTTTGATGAGCCTTGGTGAGTTCAAATTCTTTCTCCATTAAACTCTGCTCCAAGGTCTCGCATTTCTTCACAGTCTCTTGGAGCTCTTGCTCAGCTTCAATAACCCTGGCCTCGTGCTTCTCACGAAGAGCCTGCTCTCCGGCTGCCTTTTTCTCGGCCTCAGCCATAGCCTTCTTAAGAGCCTTGACTTTGGTCATCGCCCCTAGAGCACACCATGAACATATTTTTATCATACTAAATTATTCGTTCGCGCTGAATGCGAACAAAGTTTTTGCATACCTTGGTTATCCTCCAATTGCTTCTTCACTCGGCCGAGTTCTTCTTCGGCCCACTCCAAAGTCTGCTTCAGTCCGGAGACTTCCGCAGTATGAGATGCGGTAGTCGCTACAGATGCCTGCTTATAAAAGAGAGAGGGAGAGATGCCATAAGGTGAGTCTCCTGTGAACATATATTTGATTATCTGTCCGGTTCTTTCTTTCGCCGAACAGTGTATCAGGGGCTACTACCTATACTATAACACTCTTTGAAACCTCACAGAACATACCTCAAAGCCCGTTATAAGGCTGATGCAGGCTTCATTCAGCCCACTCTCAGCAGACTGAATCTTCTCAATCACCGCACCCATAAGGGCACGGTGTTCTTCAATGATGGAGGTGCTCTTTAGCGATGCCGATAAAGTATCCGGCACCTTTGGTTGGGAAGAGGATGCCGGTGGAATAGGCGCACCTCCTCCTGCTGAGGGAGGCTGCCTACCTGATTCCGGAGCCGTATCAGTCTCCAGAATTGTGTCCGGCTGGGGGCCGAATTCGAGAAAGCCCCCGCCACCGATCTCCATGGGAGCCTTTTCTCCCGTGTGTTCGGCCCCTGAAGTTTGACCTCCTGGCGCCGCCTTGACGATCTTTTCCCCAAATACGTGGCTTGGGTCCCTCTGGGACGATACCTCGGTGTCATTCACGAGTTTTGGGGAATGGGCCTTCGGGGGTGTCCCGTTGTCCATAGCGTCTGAGCCCAGTAAATCCCCCGATGAGGATTGTTCGGTGCAGGAGTCTGGATGCGCAAACATGTTCAGATTTTATATACTCACGATTTCACCAGGGGCTAGACCCTAGGATCCCACTCTGGGCTGCTGTTGGTAGAGGTGGCAGACTCATCCGGAAGGGGAGTTTTCCCCTTCTTAGGCGACTCGGCCTCCAAGTGTGTGGAGGCCGGCCTTTTCTTTCTTCCCCTTGCTGGGAGGGATTGGTTTTCCTCCTCTTCCTCGTCCTCTTTGGAGGAAGAGCGGGCATCGGAGTCTTCGGATATTATGTTCGAAGTGCCACGGTGAAGAAGACCGCCCCTAGTCTCTTTGGCCTCCTTCTCGGCTTTCTTCTTCGACGCCTTATAAGGCGCCGGGACCAGCATCTTCATCAGAAGTGGGCCGGCTGGTTCTTCGGGCAGTGGGACCGGACAGTAGATCCGCCCCGCCTTCTTTGTCCAGCCCTAGGAGAGTTGTGGAAAACACATTAAGCATTTCCCTTAGATTATGCAAATAAAATGTATGACTTGCCAACGTACGATGACTTACCGAACTTGCAGGGCGGGACAGTTGATACCCGCGGTCCTCGGCTGAGTCCAGCCACGACTTGCCGGACTTAAAGAGCACCTTCCAGATGTCTTTGTGCGATGAGACAAAGAACTCTAGCAGGGTCTGGTGCTTGGCCGGGTTGAGTTCCCATAAACTGCAGGCCCTGTGTTGACAAGGGAGAATCCGGCGAACTAACATCACCTGGACTACGTTGACAAGTTCGATATTCTTGTCTTCCATATCCTTGACGCGCGCCTGGAGCACTGACAAGGCAAAGATCAGTTCAGGCCCTTCTTGGGCTAGGTTGTAAGCCGCATGGGAGCTCCGAATCAGAATTCGGGAGCTGCAGCCCATTTCGTGCCGTGTGGCTCGGTGACGTAGAACCACTATTGTTGCCACCCTTTGAAGGAATCATTGAAAGTACCTAATGGCCATGTGACGTTGGGCATCTTGCTCACTGAGGGAGTCCTGGATTATGGGGTGTCCGGATGGCCGGACTCCTGGACTATGAAGATACAGGATTGAAGACTTCGTCCCATGTCCGGATAGGACTTTCCTTGGCGTGGAAGGCAAGCTTGGCGGTTCGATATGAAGATCTCCTCCCATTGTAACCGACTCTGTGTAACCCTAGCCCTCTCCAGTGTCTATATAAACCAGAGAGTTTTAGTCCGTAGGACGAACAACAATCATACCATAGGCTAGCTTCTAGGGTTTAGCCTCTCTGATCTCGTGGTAGATCAACTCTTGTACTACCCATATCATCAATATTAATCAAGCAGGAGTAGGGTTTTACCTCCATTGAGAGGGCCCGAACCTGGGTAAAAACATCGTGTCCCTTGTCTCTTGTTACCATCCGCCTAGACGCACAGTTCGGGACCCCCTACCCGAGATCCGCCGGTTTTGACACCGACATTGGTGCTTTCATTGAGAGTTGCTCTGTGTCGTCACCTTTAGGCCCGATGGCTCCTTCGATCATCAACCACGACGCGATCTAGGGTGGGACTTTTATCCCCGGACAGATCTTCGTATTCGGCGGTTTCGCACTGCGGGCCAATTCGCTTGGCCATCTGGAGCAGATCGAAAGCTACGCCCCTGGCCATCAGGTCAAATTTGGAAGCTTAAACTATACGGCCGACATCCGCGGGGACTTGATCTTCGACGGATTCGAGCCACGACCGAGCGCGCTGCACTGTCACGACGGGCTTGATCTAGCTCTGCCGCCGGACAGCGCTCAGAGCACCGCTCAGGTGTCCGCTTCGACCCTTAGCTCGGAGCCGACCACGCCAGTCGGGGACGGACGGTTGGACGCCGCCCCAGGAGCCGCAATATCTACGGCGATAGAGCCGAATACCAGCCTAGTCCTTTGTAAGGCCAGTGACTCCAAGGTGCCGGACTCCGTTCCAGACTCCGGATCTTCCACACCCCTTCCGATCGAACCCAATTGGGCTCCGATCATGGACTTCACCGCTGCGGATGTCTTTTAGCACTCGCCCTTTGGCAACATCCTGAATTCACTAAAGTCTCTATCCTTGTCAGGAGAGCCCTGGCCGGACTATGGTCAGCAAGGTTGGGATGCGGACGATGAAGAAATTCGAAACCCACCCACCACCCACTTCGTAGCCACTGTGGACAATCTAACCGACATGCTCAACTTCGACTCTGAAGACATCGACGGTATGGAGGCCGATGAAGGAGACGAGCAAGAACCAGCACCTATAGGGCACTGGAAAGCCACCTCGTCATATGACATATACATGGTGGACACCCCTAAAGCAGGGAATGGCGATGAAAAAACGGAGGACGACCCCTCCAAGAAGCAACCTAAGCGCCGACGTCAGTGGTGCCGCTCTAAATCACGCCAATGCAAAAATGGCGACTCCAGCACTAGAGACAACAACACCCCGGACAATGCCGAAGACAACCCCCTCCAGCAGGATTCAGCACAGGAGGATGGAGAAGCCAGCCCCCATGAGAGAGCGGCAGACAGGGAGGTCGAGGACGACAATTATATGCCTCCCTCCGAAGACGAGGCAAGCCTCGACGATGACGAATTTGTCATACCAGAGGATCCCGTCGAACAAGAGTGTTTCAAGCGCAGGCTTATGGCCACGGCAAGCAGCCTCAAGAAAAAACAGCAGCAGCTCAGAGCTGACCAAGATTTGCTAGCCGACAGATGGACTGAAGTTCTAGCGGCCGAAGAGTATAAACTCAAACGCCCCTCCAAGAGCTACCCAAAGTGCAGGCTGCTACCCCAACTAGAGGAGGAAGCAACTAAACCTACATCTCCAGCGTATGATGCAGCCGATCGGCCACCCCATGGCCGCGACAGAGAGGCCTTTCGGCCCTCAGCTCAAGCCGCACCCCGGCGCCACTCAAAAAATACCAGAGCACGGGGAAACAGAACAGACCTGCGAGACATATTGGAGGATAAGGCAAGGCAAACAAGATTGATCTACGGATCGCGTGGGCGCCCCACGTCACGTGACGATAACCGTCACGCTGGATATGATAAATACGGCTAGGCCGAACACAACAGACAAAGCTCATCCGAGCTACGTCACGATATAGCCCAGACGAAGTAATGGATCATCAAATCCCTGAGGGTTTTAAACCCGTAAACATCGAATCATACGATGGCACAACAGATCCTGCGGTATGGATCGAGGATTATCTCCTTCATATCCACATGGCCCGTGGTGATGATCTACACGCCATCAAATACCTCTCGCTCAAGCTTAAAGGACCAGCTAGGCATTGGCTTAACAGCCTGCCAGCAGAGTCAATTAGTTGCTGGAAGGACCTGGAATCCGCATTCCTTGACAACTTCCAGGGCACTTATGTGCGACTACCAGACGCCGATGACCTAAGCCACATAATCCAGCAACCAGAGGAATCGGCCAGACAATTCTGGACACGGTTCCTAACCAAGAAAAATCAAATAGTCGATTGTCCGGATGCAGAGGCTCATGCAACCTTCAGGCACAACATCCGAGTAGAATGGCTTGCCCGGCACCTAGGACAGGAAAAGCCGAAATCTATGGCAGCCCTCACGACACTCACGACTCGCTTTTGCGCGGGAGCAGAAAGCTTAGCAATAACATAACCAAGAGCCCTGGCAACTCGGATACCAAGGACAACAATGGCAGGTCGCATCGCAATAAGCACAAGCGCCGCATTAACGGCGACAATACCGAGGATACGGCAGTTAATGCCGGATTCAGATGCTCTAAACCCGGTCAGCGGAAGAAGCCATTCAAAAGAAACCCTCCGGGCCCATCCAGTTTAGACCGGATACTCGATCGCTCGTGCCAGATACACGGCACCCCCGAACAACCATCCAATCACACCAACAGAGATTGTTGGGTGTTCAAGCAGGCAGGCAAGTTAAGTGCCGAAAACAGAGACAACGGGCTGCATAGCGATGACGAGGAGGAGCCCCGGCCGCCGAACAACAGAGGACAAAAGGGATTCCCCCCACAAGTGCGGACGGTGAACATGATATACGCAACCCATATCCCCAAAAGGGAGCAAAAGCATGCTCTCAAGGAGGTCTATGCGTTGGAGCCAGTCGCCCCAATGTTCAACCCATGGTCCTCCTGCCCGATCACTTTTGATCGAAGGGACCACCCCAGTAGCATTCGCCATGGCGGATTCGCCGCATTGGTCCTAGACCCAATCATTGACGGATTTCACCTCACTAGAGTCCTCATGGACGGCGGCAGCAGCCTGAACCTGCTTTATCAGGATACAGTGTGAAAAATGGGTATAGATCCCTCAAGGATTAAACCCACAAAGATAACCTTTAAAGGCGTCATACCAGGTGTAGAAGCCAGCTGTACAGGCTCAGTTACACTCGAAGTGGTCTTCGGATCCCCGGATAAGTTCTGAAGTGAAGAGTTAATCTTCGACATAGTCCCGTTCCGCAGTGGCTATCACACCCTGCTCGGACGAACCGCATTCGCAAAATCTAATGCGGTGCTGCACTACACATATCTCAAGCTCAAGATGCCAGGTCCTCGCGGAGTCATTACGGTCAATGGAAACACCAAACGCTCTCTCCAAACAGAGGAGCACACGGCGGCCCTGGCGGCGGAAGTACAAAGTAGCCTCTCAAGTCAATTCTCCAATCCGGCTGTTAAACGTCCGAACAACGTCAAGTGCGCCCGAAGTAACCTACAACAAAACCGGCCAGCACGTTCTGAGCAAGCATAGCAGTGCGGCCCCAACCCCAGCCCTCGTGAGATTGTGATAGCGGTACCACGTGTACATAACTACGCTCTAGAAATACCATGGGCATAAGGGGAGGGGCACAACCACGGCACTCCCAGAATGCGGCTCAACCGCACTAGGGGCTCCATATTCTACTGTTTCCTTTTCTTATACTTTCAGGACCCTACTATTCGGAAGGCCTGTCCGGCAATACACTCGCCGAACACACGATGCAACAGCCAGGGAGATAACAAGCCGCGTCAAATGTCCAGGTGGTCTCTATAACGAGCTAAATACCTGTTTTACTTAAAGTCTCGCAGCTTTCCCCTGGAGAGGGACATGTCAAATAATCCCATCTCTTGCTTACCGCACTATTTGTATCATTCTGCTGTCACAGCAGCCCTTTTTAATAAACAATACGTAGCTCTTATCTATTATTGTATTCATTTATTTTTATACAAATATGTTCAGTCATGACATTATGCAACCGTACACTTTGGTACGGCCAATACACCAGGGGCTTAAGTACCCCATAATACGGTGTGAAAAGACCGAACACTCTCACGAGTGCGGCACCCCGGACTTATAGCACTATATGCATCGGCTCCGAATCATGTCTTGGGTCAATAGTTGGGTTTGCCCGGCTCCCATGTTTTGGTACCTTACGTTCCGCAATGCCGGCTAAGGTAGCGCTGGGAGAACTACTGCGATTGTGCCCCAGTTGAGCTGGGTTAAAACCTCAGTAGAGAAAGCTAAAACTGACCGTCATGATAGTGCGAGAGACCGGTCGCTGTTCGAGAGGTTTTTTGAGTCCCTAAAGTCTTATGCAGCTTAGAACAAGGAGCCGGATTTATCCGGCCTAGGCGTGGATAGAGCCCCGAACTCGGTCTTCCGAATACTAGGGGCTTCGCCGAAATTTAAAATTATAGAATTCTATGGCTAAGTGAGAGTGATAAAGCATTATAAGTCCGATGGCCTGGTTCGTTGTGCTGAGCGCCTCCCTAGATGGACCCAAGAATGGGAATAAGAGCGCTCATGTTTATCCCAAACACCCCAGCACTCGTGGCATGGGGGTAGAAGCCGACGACTTGCATCTCTCAGATTTCATAAACGGCTGCACAGAAGGTAATATTTTAAATTCAAAAGCGTTGCTTAGCGCATATGAACAAGTTTTCAGCGCACAGGATAAACACGAGCGAGTTTACTCAAAAATTACATCCCCGGTACATTCATTCGCTACAAGAGGGGCACCCTTTAGGACGCCCTCATAATACATCTCGGGCCTGCGATGCTCCTTCCCCTCTGGTGGCCCATCCTTCACTAGCTTCTCAGCATCTAGCTTGCCCCAGTGCACTTTAGCACGGGCAAAAGCCCTAGGGCGCCCTCGATACACACGGAACGCTTGATGACTTCAAGCCGTGGACAGGCATCCACCAGCCGCCGCACCAACCCAAAGTAGCTCAAAGGCATCACCTCACCAGGCCACAGCCGGCCTATCAGGCCCTTCATGCCCTGTTCGGCTGCCTTATGAAGCTCGACCAGCTGCTTCAGCTGGTCGCTCAAGGGCACCGGGTGTCCGGCCTCAGCATACTGGGACCAGAACACCTTCTCCGTCGAGTTCCCTTCCTCGGCCCGGTAGAATGCGGCGGCATCGGATACACTGCGGGGCAGATCTGCGAATGCTCCTGGAGAACTCCGGATGCGGGTAAGTAACAAGTAATTTACTTTCACATGCTTGCTTTGCATAAAGAATGCCTTACCCGCTGCAATCTTTTTCATCGCCTCAATCTCCTGGAGGGCTTTCTGTGCTTCGGCCTTGGCAGATTGGGCGCTTTCAAGTGCCGAGGCAAGCTCGGACTCTCGAGTCTTCGAGTCAAGCTCTAACCTCTCATGTTTTTTCACAAGAGCATCGAGCTCTTGCCACACCTCCGCCACCTGCGCCTCTCGCTTCTCTCGCTCTGAGCGCTCCATGGCCGCATTATCTTCGGCCTTGGATAGCGCTTCCTTCAGGGTTGCCACCTGGGTTGTGGCCCCTGCAACATTCACGTTGGTCCTGTCATTATTTGCAACCAGGTATTTATATATACATTTATAAGGTATTACATACCTTCCTTGTCCTCGAGCTGCTTCTTGGCACGGCCTAGCTCGATCTCGGACCGCTCGAGGCTTTGCTTCAATACATTGACCTCCGCAGTCAGTGCGGCAGAGGTCAGCAGCGCAGCCTGCATTCCCATATTGACACATTTATGTTAGACTCCCGCGTATATATTTTTTAGATCCTCAGTCCGGTTTTTCTTTCCGAACACCAAATTGAGCATCAGGGGCTACTGTCTATGCGGTAACATTTTTATATGTTTTAAATACATACCTCAAAGTCTGTTAGCAGGCTGGTACAGGCTTCTGTCAGCCCGCTCTTGGCGGAATGAACCTTCTGAATCACCGCACTCATAACAGTGCGGTGCTCCTCGTTGATGGAGGCGCCGCTGAGCACCTCCAGCAAATTGTCCGGTGCCTCCGGTTGGACGGAGGCCGCCGGCGTCATAGGCTTGCCCTTCTTGCGAAGGCGCCGCCTGCCGGACTCTGGAACCACTGAAGGTTCCGGAGCAGTGTCCGGCCCATGGCTGGACTCATATCCCTCCGGGGCTTCATCCCCTTTGGGCCTGGAGTCCGGGAGGTCGCCTTGCGGCGCCTCCAGGACCACCTCCTCCTGGTTTAGTCCCCTATGGGACTCCACCTCGGCATCATCCGTAAGGCGAGGGGAGGAGGCCGTCGGGAGTGAAGCACTATTCACATCCGACGAATCCAGGGAGCCGCTCGACGAATCGCCGAGCTGAGCCTTGGGCGGGCTGCATAATTGAATTAGGCATCAGAAGGTACTGTGCAATAGAGGAACGCCATAAGTTATTCTGGTATCCGGATACTTATGATTTGGCCAGGGGCTTGACCCTGGATGGCCATTCCTCTTCACCGTCTTCGGCATCGGAGGCGTAGTCCGGTAGAAGGGTCTTCCCCTTCTTCGACCCTCCGGCCTCCCCGGTTGGGGCGGCCTTCCTTTTCTTTCCTCCCCCCGCTGGAGGGGGAGAGGCTTCTTCTTCCTCCTCCTCGTCTTCAGAGGCGGAGGGCGCTTCGGGCTCGTCGGGCGATGAATCCGACACCACCAGGCGTCGGGAACTCTTTCGAGTCCCCGTGGCCTTCTTCTTGGCCTTCTTCTCCGGCACCACGTGGGGTGCCGGAACCAGCAGCTTCGTTAAACGGGCGTCCGCTGGGTCTTCGGGCAACGGGGCCGGACAGTTGGTCCGTCCGGTCTTCTTCTGCCAGTCCTGTTAAAGGGATGGGAGTTTAGATCCCGCATAGAGTCAAACTATGGAAAACCGAATACCCCGTAATGGGAAAATTGAGCTTACTGCACTGGCTTGATGCTTCGCGCAGAATCCGCGATCCTCGGTGATGGGAGGGTGGACCTCGGAGCTCTTGAAAAGCACCTTCCAGGCATCTTCGTGTGTTGTGTCGAAGAGCCTGGACAAAGTTTGGTGCTGCGCCGGGTCGAATTCCCACAGATTAAAAGCCCGTCGTTGACACGGGAGGATCCGGCGGAAGAGCATGACCTGGACTACGGTGACGAGTTTAACCTTCCTGTCGATCAGGTCTTCGATGCAGGTTTGGAGTCCGGTCACCTCTGCCGAATTACCCCACGACAGGCCCGCCTCTTTCCACGAGGTGAGCCGTGTGGGGATGCCAGATCGAAATTCGGGGGCCGCCGCCCATTCAGGGTCGCGCGGCTCGGTGATGTAGAACCACCCCGATTGCCACCCTTTGATGGTTTCCACGAAGGCGCCCTCAAGCCATGTAATGTTGGCTATCTTGCCCACCATGGCGCCTTCGCACTCCGCTTGTCGGCCGCCCACAACCTTCGGCTTGACATTGAAGGTCTTCAGCCATAAGCCAAAGTGGGGCTGGATGCGGAGAAAGACCTCACATACGACGATGAACGCCGATATGTTGAGGATGAAGTTTGGGGCCAGATCGTGGAAGTCTAGGCCGTAGTAGAACATGAGCCCCCGGACGAACGGGTGAAGAGGAAAGCCCAGTCCGCGGAGGAAATGGGGGAGAAATACGACCCTCTCATGGGGCCCAGGGGTGGGGATGAGTTTCCCCTCATCTGGAAGCCGGTGCGCGATGTCGTCAGACAAGTATCCGGCCTTCCTCAACTTTTTGATGTGCCCTTCCGTGACGGTGGAGGCCACCCATCTACCTCCCGCTCCGTACATGATTGGAGAAGGTTGAGGTGGGAAGTGCGGACTTGGGCACTGGAGCTCGAGTGCGCAGGAATGGATAAGCAAAGGAGGAAGAAGGCGTAAATGGAAAGAGTGGATCTTTATCCCCTTATATGGGCGGCCGAAGCTATGAGCCCCCACCAGCCTAATAAAACTCGCTTATCTCCCAAGTGTCGCGGTTAATGGTGCGGTTGGGTTACCCACGCCCGTATTGATGAGAATCCTGGAATAAGGGGACACGATCTCTGCTTTGACAAGACGTGCCGAGGAAACCGCCTCGCTAAACACATTGAGGTGGAACAGTAAAATGATTCGAATAAAGGCTTGGCCGTGGCATGATGCCATGCTGCGGAATACGTCAGCAGATTAGATTTGTGCAGATATTATTCTCTCTACGGTGGTATGTGGAACTTATTTTGCAGAGCCGGACACTATCCTTGTGTTCAACATATTCTACGAAATATTCGGATGAGGAACCTGCCTTGCAATGCCGAAGACAATTTTCACGCCGGACTCATCGTCATTGAAGCCTGGTTCAGGGGCTACTGAGGGAGTCCTGGATTAGGGGCTGTCCGGATGGCCGGACTATGACCTTTGGCCAGACTCCCGGACTATGAAGATACAAGATTGAAGACTTCGTCCCGTGTCTGGATAGGACTTTCCTTGGCGTGGAAGGCAAGCTTGGCGATTCGATATGAGGATCTCCACCCATTGTAACCGACTCTATGTAACCCTAGCCCTCTCCGATGTCTATATAAACCAGAGAGTTTTAGTCCGTAGGACGAACAACAATCATACCATAGGCTAGCTTCTAGGGTTTAGCCTCTCTGATCTCGTGGTAGATCAACTCTTGTACTACCCATATCATCAATATTAATCAAGTAGGAGTAGGGTTTACCTCCATCGAGAGGTCCCGGACCTGGGTAAAAACATCGTGTCCCTTGTCTCCTGTTACCATCCGCCTAGACGCACAGTTCGGGACCCCCTACCCGAGATCCGCCGGTTTTGACACCGACACTCACCATGGCACCTCCGCACTCAGCGTGCTTGCCGCTCACTACCTTGGGCTTCACATTAAAAATCTTCAACCATAAGCCGAAGTGTGGCGAGATGCGGAGAAAGGCCTCGCACATGATGATGAATGTCGAGATGTTGAGGAAGGAATTGGGGGATATATCATGAAAATGAATTGGGGGATATATCATGAAAATCAATCCCGTAGTAATACATGATGCCGCGAACGAATGGGTGGAGGGGAAACCCTAGCCCACGGACACAGTGAGGGAGGAATACAGCCCTCTTGTGGTGTTCCAGAGTAGGGACGATCTGTCCCGTCGTTGGGAGGCGATGGCTGATTTTCTTGGCCAGATACCCAGCCTCCCGAAGCTTTTTTATATCCTTCTCCCGGACGGTAGAGGCCATCCACTTGCCTCCTGCTCCGGATCCGGACATTTTCGGAGGGCCTTTGTGGGCGGAGAAGACGAACGCTTGGGCGCTGGAGCTCGAGTGAGAGAGAATGGATGAGCAGAGGAAGGAGAAGGCATGGGTGAAAAGGGGAATCCTTATCTCATTATAAAGGCGGTAGAAACCGTGTGCCTCCCCACTTGCCCCGTAAACTCGCTTATTCCCCACGCGCCACGTTGATGGCGCGGTTGGGTTACCCACACCCGTATTGATGAGAATCCCGTGATAAGGGGACACGATCTTTGCCTTGACAAGACGTGCCAATAAAACCGCCTCGCAATATGTGAAGTAGTAGGCCGGGAAAAACGGTTCGAATAATGACCGGGCCGCAGCGTGATGTCACGCTATGAAAAAGTTGTCAGCGGATTAGACTTGTGGACTATTGTGCTCTCTACGGTGGTATGTGGAATTTGTTTTGCAGAGCCGGACACGATTCATGTATTCAGAATCTACCTTGACGTATTCGGAGAAGGAACCCGCCTTGCAATGCTGAAGACAATCTGTGCGCCAGACTCATCGTCATTGAAGCCTGGTTCAGGGGCTACTAAGGGAGTCCTGGATTAGGGGGTCCTCGGACAGTCGGACTATGTACTTGTGCCGAACTGTTGGACTATGAAGATACAAGATTGAAGACTTCGTCCCGTGTCCGGGTGGGACTCTCCTTTGCGTGGAAGGCAAGTTTGGCAATTCGGATATGTAGATTTCCTTCTCCGTAACTGTCGTGGAAATATCACGTCAGATGTCCTAGCAGAAGGACTTAGTCGTGGAGACATCACAATGAGGTTAGCCTGAAGGGTTTAAACCGGACAAGAGACACGAGAGTTATACTAGTTCGGCCCCTTCGATGAAGGTAAAAGCCTACGTCTAGTTTGTGATGGGATTATTGGGGTTTCGATAACCAGGGAGCAAACACGCTAGCCTGGGTCCCGAGTTGTTGTCTGTTGTCCCTGAACCGCCGCCGGGTCGTCCCTTTATATACACAGGTCGACGCCCGGCCGGTTTACAGAGTTCCGAGGCCGACTCATACAAGTGTTCGACTCGGTCTCTTCCTTTCCCTAACTTACAATACAAGTATACAACTATGGCGGTTTACCGCTATGGGCCCTAATCCGCCTCTGGGTTTAGGCCTCTAAGCTTCATCAGTAAAGCGCCATCTTCTTATCTTCATGGTCTTCGGTATGGTTGAGCATGAACCGGCCCCTCTTGGGCGGTTTATACTCAGTAGTTATATCCTCAACATTAGGCCCCAGATTGATTTGAACCTGTTCATGTCAATCTTCAACACTTAGACAAATTCCACGGGCATCTTCTGATGACTCCTGTAAACCGCCATGTTGCCGTTTCCCTGTAAATTTTGGTAAACCGCCATGACGTCATCTTCTGTCACTGCAGTAAATCGTCATGATGTCATCTTCTACATAAAAAGATACCCTTCATTAATTACATCCCGAAGATTGAGGCGACAGCCGCGGCCCCCTTTCGCCGCTTTAGGCTCCTCAATTTTTGCGCCTGCCGTTTGTCCCCTTTTCTTTATAAATAGAGCCGGGGGGTCTTTCCATTCCCCCCCCCTTGCCTCTCGTCTTCCTCCTCGTGACCCGAAGAACTCCAGCGCCGCCGCCGCCATCGTCGGACCTCGAATCTGCACCAACCTAGGCCGCTACATCACCCTATTTGGACCAGAGCTCCTGCGATACTCCGCTGCCGCTGTGTGGCCCTGGTAAACCTTCCTTCCCCTAACCCTAGATCTCCATTAGGGCTTCAAGTTCATCTGTGTTCATTGATGTTCATCAGTGCTTCTCTATCTTTCCTTGAGCCTTTTACTGAATCTAGCTACACCTGGTTATTTCTTTTGTGGCTAGATCCGTAACTTTAGTCAGTCACACCATAACGCCTTACTGTTCGTAGAAAAACTGCATCTGGACCTTCTCTGTTCCTCTTAGCGCCATTGTAGGGATTCAGATAAAATTTCTTTACTAAACCATGGTAGATCCAAAATTATACTGCCACACTGTGAAATCTGTTTCTGTAAACACTTAGTAGATTTCAACTCTGCTTCTTCTGTTTAAGGGCGGTTTAACCCTTAATAGTTGATAATCCGCCATATCCATTAGCCCTCACTTAAACCGTCATCTTGTCTTGAATAGAGAACTCCGGTTTAACTCACATATATGTTTTCATCAAATTCCCCGGTTCAACATAGATTAGTACATATCAACCATCTATCGTAAACCGGCCTTCATTTTTCCTTTGACAGTTCGTTTCCAAGATGACCAAGCAATTCGCCGCTTGCAACTGGGTTCCTTCCCGGATCACGGAAACACAAATCAATGGATACATTGTAACTAGCGCTTTAGCCTCAAAAAATATCCTTCATTGGCGAGTTCCTGGCCCTGAGTGCCCTCCCGAGCCCCAAGATGGCGAAGTAATTGTTTTTATGCAGCATTTAGACCGGGGATTCAGCCCTCCCGGACCAAAGTTCTTCCGGGATGTGCTTGCCAGCTTTCAACTCCATCCTCAGGACATTGGACCAAATTCTGTGTCCAACATATGCAATTTCCAAGTGTTCTGCGAAGTTTACCTTCAAGAGGAACCAACTGTTGAACTCTTCTGGGATTTCTTCCATTTAAACCGCCGAACTGAGTTTTCTGACGGCCCCAATACTGAACTTGGTGGGTTTTCAATCCAAAAGAGAAAGGGAGTTGATTTCCCTCATGCAAAGCACCATAGCCATCCTAAAGACTGGAACCAAACATGGTTTTACTGTAAGAATACTGCCCCTGCCAGAGAGAATCCCTTGCCGGGTTACCGCACTCACAAGCTTAGCAATGGCCATCCACTGCCTCAACGGTTCACCGCCAAGGAGCGACAGGCTTTCGCACCTCAACTTGCCAAACTCCGGGCTCTTCTAGCCAACGGTTTGACTGGCGTTGACCTTGTTCGCTACTGGGTTGCATGGCATGTCCTTCCTTTAAGCCGCCGCCCCGGATTGATGCGCGACTATACCGGTAATGCCAAGGATCCTCAATGGTTTAATGAGATAGAAATGACTGATGATGAAGTCACAGATCTGTGAAGAAGATGTTAGATGAACCGATGGCTGCATGCAGCCAAACCGGGCTGGCCCCCTTTTTACTCCTCCAACAAACCGCCAACGGTAAAGATTTTAACCATGTGCTTTCTTGATCCGCCTCCGCTTTAACATTGCTCTAATAAACCTTTGTTTAATTTTCCAGGCCAATAGCTCCTTTTGGAAAAGGAAAGCTTCAGACAAACCGGCAAGGGCTCCTCGTGCCAAGAGCAAAGTTATAAAGAGAGCAGCCAAGAAGAAGACCGGCGAAACGCTAATCCGCCTGAAGATATTGAAGATTCGGATCAAGAGGTACAACATGACTCCCTTGGCTCCTTTTTCATACACCTTATTAACAATGACTATTATCAGGATGATGCGGAAGCCAGCCGCGCTGATCATGTTGAGGTAATCTCCCTTTCCTCCGATTCATATGATGTGCCGGTTCAGAAATTTCATCGTGCAGTTCGGAAAGTAAAACACTCTCATCCACTTGCTCATTTGGATCCACAATTTTCTTTGAAGACACAGCAACAAGAAGGTCGTCGCACAACCCGACACAGTGGTCAACATGTCACTTCCTCTAGTTTACCAGACACTTCACCCCGGAAGCGTCATCCGGAGGTCTCCTTTTCTTTTAATAAGCCTTGTCCCCTGGCGGGTTGCTTCCGGAACCCACTTAATCTGTCTGACTCGAATTATCAGGTGTCCTCTAATTCCTCATCTGGTGGTTCATCAACCACTCAGCTGCCTCCCCTTAAAACCGTTCCCGGGTAAGTATACTGCCCTTTAACTTTTTCCTTCATGTATCGGTTTACCATACTAATCTTCTGTTTTGATCTTATAGTGCCAAGGGCCGGTTGAGCAAGAAAGCCAAGACCAGTGAACCTACTGATGAAGTTGAACCGGAGAAGACTCCAGAAGATGCCGGTAGAGACACTGATGTTATTATGGATGACTCTGCCCCACCGGATCCAGCCACTGATGCGAATCCGCCCGAAGCTGAGCCGACTACACATGTTGATATACGTCAAGTCCACATGTCACGCCTCCAAGTCCAGATGCTGATTCGCTGAATCCAGCTGCTAATCTGCCAAGCCCTACTGCTAATCCGCCGAGCCCAGCCAAAGATAGTGTCAATCCATCGAGCCCATCAAAAGGTGGCGATGATGTTATTATCACTGGCACTACTTATACCGCTGTCAGGACCCCGACTCAATGCCACATCGATCTAGCATGTAACACCTCATATCACTTTGCGGCCTCACGCACGGTATTCCCACGGGTGTCGCCTTACCTTTGTCCGGGACCGTTTGCGCCTTTTGGCACACCTATATGATAGTGTCGCTAGCATCCATATGCTAAGGAGCCTGGGCTGACATGGCTAGTCATAAACCAAAAGTGGCACAAACTTACACGGACAGGCAGCCATGACCCAACATCGAACGTGTCGGTCATCCGCGAGTGAATCCAGGCTGTAGCACTGGGCTAGCAGGACTCCGGTGAACCGGGCTGTAGCGGGCTAACAGGACTCTGGAATTCATCGCGTGACATTTCCCCGAGGGGACAAACACAAGAACGAAGAAAGACACATGCCGGCCAACCTAAGTGTTCCGGAGCCGTAGCAAGCTCCAATGGCTTAGTGGAAACACTAGGAGACATTTCCCGGTAAGAGAGGCTACTAAGGATAAACAACTAGATAGTCAGATCCCACACATATCAAGCATTTCAATAACATACACACAATATGCTCGATATGTGCAAATACAACATGGCATCACAACATGACTCTACAACTCAAGTATTTTATTCAATAGGCTCCAAGGAGCGAGATATTACAAACATGGGACTCACGACCCAACATTCAGAGCATATAGGTCAAAGCACAAGCGGAAGCTTAACATGTCTGAGTACAGACATCTACAAATGAAAAAGGCTGAGAAGCCTGACTATCTACCAGATCCTGCCGAGGGCACAAGATCATAGCTGAGGTAACAAGCTAAACGTCGAAGTCCACGCGGAACTACTGGTGAGACGGAAGTCTCTGCAAAAACTTAAAATAGGAAAACATGAGTACAAATGTACCCAGCAAGACTTACATCAGAACTAACTACATATGCATCATTATCAACAAAGGGGGTGGTGGGGTTTAACTGCAGCAAGCCAACTTTGACTCGGTGGCTATCCTAAACTACGACTGCAAGTAACTCTTTTGAGGTGGCGCACACGAGTCCACATATTCACCATATTAATACACCACTATGGATCCGCTCCCGTCTCCCTACGAGAACGCCATCCGTAGCACTCACACTTATCTTGCGTATTTTAGAGTATCCACTTTCACTTGTCTATGAACTGTACAGGTAACCCAGAAGTCCTTTTCTGTGGACACGGCTATTCGAATAGATGATGTTAACCCTGGAGGTGTGTACTTCTTCACACACGCTCTCACTACTTACCGTCGTTTACACGACATGTACTCGGCAACCTTCAAGCGGAAGCCCAGCGAGGGTGTCGGCCACGGCCTACCTAAACACTCAAGTCTCTAGTCCAGGTTTATCGCCTATTCAGGTTCCATCCGCAGGGAGTCCGGCCGAGGTTTCCACATACGGCCCCGAATGATGTGTACAGGGTTCCGTGACACCAAACGGGCACCCGATATACCCAACCACGTGCCTACCGCATCACAGCCCACCCCTCCGGTCAGCGCTGCCCATGGCCTCTAGCATACTACAAACACCAGAAACTACTTGCAACTCCTGGATAGAGGACAAGGGTGATTAAGAAGCCGAGAGGGTCCATTGGTTTTGGGCCCAATGCGTGGTAGTAACTGTTTCATGGATCACAAACACAGAACTCAGTTCCTGAGGACGGCTTCAATGAGACAACACACCATGTACTCCTACATAGCCTGTCACCGCTACCTTTACCAAATCGTGTTCACACACTTAGCTCACACACAGTAGGACATGTTCACACACCTCTGATTCATCCCCGAAGAATTAGACCTGACTCAACTCTAAGCAGTAGCAGGCATGACAAACAAGGATGAATGAGTAGGCACAACAGGGCTCAAACAACTCCTACTCATGCTAGTGGGTTTCATCTATTTACCGTGGCAATGACAGGTCATGCAGAGGATAAAGGGGTTCAGCTACCGTAGCAAGTAACAGCTAAAAGAGAACAGGAGCGAGAGAGTGGGATTATATCGGAATGAACAAGGGGTTTTTGCTTGCCTGACACTTCTGAAGATAGTATAGTTCTTCATTGGTGTCATCGAACTCATCGTCGAATGTCGTATACTGAGAGGGGACAATCACCAGCAAACGAGAGGGAACACAATCAATGCAATGCACAATATGATGCATGATCATGACATGGCAAAATGAATGTGTTTTGGGCTAATGCAAGCTAGAACAGATTTAAATGAGTCCATTTGAACCAAAGATTCAAATGCAAACCCATTTTATGAAGTCATAAAGGTGCATTAAATTGTTTCATCTAAACAGCAAGGTTAGGTTGCTCTAACATGCATGGAAATTCCATAAACAGATTCTTTGGATTTTTTTAATCATTTTTCATATATAACTTATTTCATTCTGAGTTATAGATTAATTTCTATGAATTGTAGAAGTTTAGGCAAATTTCTGAAATTTCCCGAATTAAAATAAATCCAGAAAATAGCTTATTGCGTCGGCATGACATGAATGTGACATCAGCAGGTCAACACGCCAGGTCCAGGTCAAACCTGACCAGTGGGTCCCATGTGTGAGCTGTTAGTTAAACTAACTAAGTTTAGTTAGCGTTAAACTAATACTAACCTAGTTAATTATTGCTAACTAGAGTAATTAGTCCGGCAGGGCCCGCAAGTCAGTGAGAGAGAGGGGGAAGTCAAACCGGGTAGTGGGGTCAACCCACGCCAATCAACGGGTAAGCAGTCGCCGGCGTTTAGCCGCCGGCAAGTCCAGACGCGGCGGAGGGCTTCGGAAAACGCCCACAGGGCATGGTTTTGGACGCGGTTTACGGCTACGGAAAGCTGAGAGTCTCGTGCATCCAACGGAGGCAACAGCTCGCACCAGAGTGGACTAAAACGACGACGGCGGCAATTTTTGCGGCGGCCGGAGTTCGGGTGCAGACGGTGGCGATGCTACGATGCACTAGAGGAGAAGTCGAAGAGTGCTACGTGCTCCTGGGGGTGCGCTGAGCACGCTGACGAGCTCGGACGCGGTGGCAGCAGCTGTGGCCGCGGTGGTGCCATGGACGGCGGCAACAAGCTCTCGGGCACGGCAGCGCTAGCGCTAGAGGGCGAGTTAGAGTGCCGGGAGAGAGGGGGAAGGCGCAGGAGCTCACAAGTGGTCGGGAGAGAAGCTCAGCAGGCTCGGGGAAGCTTCTGCGACGGCGAGTTGACGGCAGTGATCTCCGGGCAGAGGCGGCGAAGATGGCAGGGCAGAGGGTGATGCAGGGCGTCCGGCGTCGGCGCGGCTCTGTGAGGAGGAGGAGAGGGACTAGGCGGAGCTCATGGGCAGCTCTAGGGGGCGAGGGACAGGCGGTGGCGTCGACTGCGGCGGCGGCGGCTTATGGGCACATCGGCCGTAGCGGGAGAAGACGAGGGCGAGGGCAGAGGAGGGAAGAGTGGTGTCCAGGGGGTCGAGGCGGCACCAAGGAGAAGACGCAAGGTGTCGCGGTGGCCAGGCGACGCAGGCAGGCAGCCTGGTGGCGTGGCGCCTACGCGCGCCGTGCGTTGTCCCTCCTCTGCCTACTGGCAGAGGTTGGGGATGGCTAGCACCAGGCCAGGTGGGCTGGGCCAGCACAGGTGAGGCCCAGGTGGGCTTGGTGGGCGCCAGGTAAGTGCCCAGGTGAGTCTCTCTCTCTCTCTCTCTCTCTTTTATTATAGTTTTTCTATTTCTGTTATTTTGACTTGGTTCAGTTTGGAAACTAAACCATTTTAAAACTTTTTGTAAAATTTTATGTGAGCTCAGAGGGCTAGTCCAAGGTCACATGCAAACTTACAAAATATTTGAACATTATTTCTTATATAGCAGAAATAATTCCAACCCAAATATATTATTGATTTAAATCAAAGACCCAAAATAAATTATTTCTGTGACTCTGAAAATATTGGTTTGAATTTTACCTCATGCCAATATTTTCACAGAATAACAGGAACATTTTCTTGGACTCATTTGATGAGATTTAAATGTTGGTTATTTTTAGAGGTTTTCTGAGTCTTTTGAAAATTCCTCAATTCAAGTTTCATTTGAATTTAAACATGATGCTCACATGGAAGCTAGCGTAGGTCAGAACAGAATTAGGGATGTGACAACTCACCCCCACTAAACAATAATCTCATCCCGAGATTCAAGACGTGAGGTAAGAAGACAAAGGGACACAAGCTAACACGATCTTCACGATACAGGTTGCACCCTATAAGAACGTTGATTCGATCACCATCATTGTCTTGATGTCTTGCTCTGAGAACTCCAACTAACATGACTACGAGAGGGAAAGAAAGACTCTAGAAGGATCGATCTTATCGAAGGCCGAACAACTTAGGATCAACTCATGGAATGAGACATAGCAACATCTCTCGAGCTGAGACATGAAGCACACATTTAGAGGGATGGAGTGGAACATATGGCGAGGGTGCGCTAGGTAGACAATAACTCCACACTTAAGAAGGTGGTGAATGGTTGTCAACGTAGCGAGGAGTTGAGTTGCCATGATACCATAACGGAACATCTTAGAGGAGGTGACTCGTAGAATTATTACCTTAAGTGGCAAAAAGAATTACCTTTGATTCAGAGATCATTGAAACTCTTTATACCAACCTAAGGCAAATCACAACAATCGCTTGGCGGAGTGCGAAGGAATGACATGCCAGACTAGAATGGATGATGTGGATTACCTTGTTAAAGGCAATGCAAGGAATGATTCTGGTAACAGGGGAGGAACCCCATCAGTAGAGAGTGAATCCACTATTGAAATTTATAGCATAACCGAGAAAAACTAGGAGCAATCCCAGTTAGTGCCGGTGATAACACCTGGTGCTTGTGCGTGCTCTCAAGAACTTGAACATTTCCATATTCATCAAGGTTTTACCAACATCCATGTCAAGGATCCTGGCAACACAACATACTACCATGATGGATATTGATGGAGGATGCAGATGCAAAGGAAGATAACACTTTCTTAGATTTCACCTCAGCGGAGCCAAGGGGCAAAATCTGGATGATCGACCGAGAGACATTTAGCACTCCGCTTCTAATGTTCTCCTTGATGTGCTAGCGTAACCCATTTATTGATATGGTTTGGTATCTAGAACATCAAGTAACAGGTCAGACTTCGGAAACACAAAAATCCATAAGGGACAACTAGGGAGTAAATCCTACGAAATCATTATGGGGAGGTGGCCAACTTCCTCAATCAAGATACTACAATAATAGGTCTTCCGGCTGGGTGTGTTGGCCACAACATCGACTTTACCGGTTATCGAGAGACCAATATTATAGTTCTTGGGAGATGTTCCAACCATCATATTTGCCTAAGATTCAAATCTGGTTGGTGTCAGGATATTCCAGACTCATCAAGTCTAGAAAGAAAAATTAAAGTTTGCAACACAAATCAACAAGATGACGTTGCAAGATTCTCGGGAAATGAACTGCGATAACAAGCTCCAAAACATGAGCTGGTTCTGCTACAAACATGTGGACACGCTGCATCAGGCAGGCATGACCAAGTAGTAGTCTTATAATAAAACACTACCGAGTTCAGGAGGGGAACCATCATCGAGGATATCAAAGTCCTTGCATAAGGTATACTCTTAAGAAGGAACTTCTTCTCCTTGAACAATTCAATCAGTGGCTTGGTGTGCTAGGAATACATATAGAATGAAGGTTGCAAGTCTCCGAACCACAGAATACTTCGCACGTATGCATGACCGATTTGGGATGATTCCAAAGGAAGCAAGATTGACTTTCTCGAATCCACGGCGGCAACTTGCATCAAATGCACATGAATTAGAGGAAGTCACTTCTTTCATCCGAACATATGCTTCATGAACTAGCATGAAGAAATGCTTTCAAAAGTTTCCAATACTAGATTAATGTTCAACAAAATCATGGAGAAGGTAGTAGTGTTGCTGATGGGCTCAACAACAATTCATCCAGGTTTCCATGAAGATGGAATTCCATAATCATGTGAACAAGTGATAGCATTGGTCAGACCCAAGGATATAATGGTGTATGCTCGAGGGATCAACCACAAGTAAGACAACATTAGGAACATCGTTGTTCTGATTTGATTTGAGGACAGACCACTCTCAAATCAAAGTTTTGGCAAGACAATAGGTCCAACAACTGGTCACGAGGATCAATCGATGAAGATATCGTCTTTCTGCAACACACACAAGATATCCCTTAAGATGAACTAAATCGGACAAGCTTCCAACTTCAAACTCTCCAAGTTGTTGTTCAGCTTAGCCAACTAGCTCAGGGGTACCCAACACAGACTCTTGGAGAAGGGGTGGTTTACAAGAAACCAACTTGATCATGAACTCAACATAGCGGCTAGGTGACAACCTTGTAACACTTTCGAGAAGATATTCGGAAAATCACGAACAACCAATATGTTACTAAGCTCGAGAACAATCTTGCTTTTCAGGGCAAGATGATATGATCAAATAAGCAAGGATTGGCACTATCCTAACTCATGGATCGGAGAGTTTACCGGAAATAAGGACTAGGTAGCACAATCATACTTAGGGTGATCATTCAATAATCAACATGCTAAGAGTGAGGTTATTGTCCTTTAACTACCAAGCAACGGAATTGCTAGGAGTATAGATTTCACACATCACGATTCACTTGTCGGTATTCCAGTTGCAACAACACGGGGACCGAGAAATGAATAACGAGGGCGAGAAGTATCACTACGTCAAGAGTTCATAAGAGGTGATGCAATCCTCATGACATTCCTGACATAAAGTGGGTAATACTTCAGGGTAGAACAGAACAAAAGCTGGATTGGTATTTGATCTGCGGAGTACGACTGCTTTGACCCAATCCTGGAAATGGATAAGGTACTGGAGTTTGTTTCTCCTAGTCATTCCAGAATAGAATGGCTTGATGGACCACAAGAATAATATGCATCGATGAACGATTGCATGCATACTCTTGACTATCAATTGATAGACGAAGGTCAGAAGACAACTAAAGAGGGACAACTCAAAGGAACATATGTTTTTCTGAGTTGTGGATGCATAGATTAATATGTCGAACGGGTTCAACACATTTCTTCCGGATAACCCATGCAGAGAAGGTAGAACTGGCAGAGTCACAATATAGAATCGAGAACTCGTCGAGAGCACTCTTGTTGTGACCTTTGATCCAACAAACTTTTGCCATGAGTGGTTCATAGTATTTGGAAGAAGGAAATACCACGGACCTCGAGGACTAATGCAAGGGTTACTAATAACCTAAAGGAACGAGCAAACACTATCAACATGAAGTAAGTAGGGTGAATCTCGGGTTGAAAACCTAGAAGTAGAATACCTACTAACTAAATGGCATCATGGGATGCTTTTGAGAATGGTGGCCAGAATCATCACACTGGGAACACAAACATGGCTAGATTACTAGATGATACTCTAGACACCTAGGGTCATAATAATAACTCCAACATACATGTCGAGACAATAAAGTACCTCAACTCACTTATTTGTGTGATTAATCTGACCAAAGGGACATCGGGAACGGGAAGAAGGGATTTGCAAATGCATCAGACTGTTTATAGACCTGGAATGACTCGGACAACATAACAGCTGTAAATGCTCGAAAAGGTTTGAGACATCCTACAAAATGGTGGCATGACCACTCGATCATCACAATATCAAGGTTCCGAGATCAACTATGAACACACAGAGGTAGTAGAAACTCAACTGAGGCTTAAATCCAACAATCTTATAAGTCTACGGATTAGTAACACGTGATCCTGATAGAGAGAAGAGAAAGCCTAGTTCCTTAACCACGTAGGAAAGGTAGGATAACTCAGATCAGAAGGGCATAAGGTATAAGTAGTAAAAAGAACCCTACGTTCCATCCCACAATAAATTCCCTTATATAACTAAAGAATTTCTAGACTCAACTTCGACCAGTTGGCTTGGTAATCCTACAGGCAGTCAGGCTCTGATACCAAAGCTGTCAGGACCCTGACTCAATGCCACATCGATCTAGCATGTAAGACCTCATATCACTTCGTGGCCTCACGCACGGTATTCCCACGGGTGTCGCCTTACCTTTGTTCAGGACCGTTTGCGCCTTTTGGCACATGTATATGATAGTATCGCTAGCATCCATATGATAAGGAGCCCGGGCTGACATGGCTAGTCGTAAACCCAAAGTGGCACAAACTTACAGGGACAGGCATCCATGACCCAGCATCGAACGTGTTAGTCATCAGCGAGTGAATCCAGGCTGTAGCACTGGGCTAGCAGGACTCTGGTGAACCGGGCTATAGCGGGCTAACAAGACTCCGGAATTCATCGCGTGACATTTCTCCGAGGGGACAGACACAGGAACGAAGAAGGACACATGCTGGCCAGCCTAAGTGTTTTGGAGCAGTAGCAAGCTACCATGGCTCAGTGGAAACACTAGGAGACATTTCCCGGTAAGAGAGGCTACTAAGGATAAACAACTAGATAGTCAGATCCCACACATACCAAGCATTTCAATAACACACACACAATATGCTCGATATGTGCAAATACAACATGGCATCACAACATGACTCTACAACTCAAGTATTTTATTCAGTAGGCTCCAAGGAGCGAGATATTACAAACATGGGTCTCACGACCCAACATTCAGAGCATACAAGTCAAAGCACAAGCGGAAGCTTAACATGTCTGAGTACATACATCTACAAATGAAAAAGGCTAAGAAGCCTGACTATCTACCAGATCCTGCCGAGGCACAAGATCGTAGCTGAGGTAACAAGCTAAACGTCGAAGTCCACGCGGAACTACTAGTGAGACGGAAGTCTCTGCAAAAACGTAAAATAGGCAAACGTGAGTACAAATGTACCCAGCAAGACTTACATCAGAACTAACTACATATGCATCATTATCAACAAAGGGGATGGTGGGGTTTAACTGCAGCAAGCCAGCTTTGACTCAGTGGCTATCCTAAACTATGACTGCAAGTAACTCTTTTGAGGTGGCGCACACGAGTCCACATATTCACCATATCAATACACCACTATGGATCCGCTCCCGTCTCCCTACGAGAACGCCATCCATAGCACTCACACTTATCTTGCGTATTTTAGAGTATCCACTTTCACTTGTCTATGAACTGTATAGGCAACCCAAAAGTCCTTTTCCGCTGACACGGCTATTCGAATAGATGATGTTAACCCTGCAGGGGTGTACTTCTTCACACACGCTCTCACCACTTACCGCCGTTTACACGACATGTACTCGGCAACCTTCAAGCGGAAGCCCAACGTGGGTGTCGGCCACGGCCTACCTAAACACTCAAGTCTCTAGTCCAGGTTTATCGCCTATTCAGGTTCCATCCATAGGGAGTCCGGCCGAGGTTTCCACATACGGCCCCGAACGATGTGTACAGGGTTCCGTGACACCAAACGGGCGCCAGGTATACCCGACCACGTGCCTGCCGCATCACAGCCCACCCCTCTGGTCAGCGCTGCCCACGGCCTCCAGCATACTACAAACACCAGAAACTACTTGCAACTCCTGGACAGAGGACAAGGGTGATTAAGAAGCCGAGAGGGTCCATTGGTTTCGGGCCCAATGCATGGTAGTAACTGTTTCATGGATCACAAACACAGAACTCAGTTCCTGAGGACGGCTTCAATGAGACAACCCACCATGTACTCCTACATGGCCTCTCACCGCTACCTTTACCAAATCGTGTTCACACACTTAGCTCACACACAGTAGGACATGTTCACACACCTCTGATTCATCCCCGATGAATCAGACCTGACTCAACTCTAAGCAGTAGCAGGCATGACAAACAAGCATGAATGAGTAGGCACAACAGGGCTCAAACAACTCCTACTCATGCTAGTGGGTTTCATCTATTTACTGTGGCAATGACAGGTCATGCAGAGGATAAAGGGGTTCAGCTACCGCAGCAAGTAACAGATGAATCGTTGTTGTCCTAATGCAGTAAAAGAGAGCAGGAGCGAGAGAGTAGGATTATATCGGAATGAACAAGGGGGTTTTGCTTGCCTGGCACTTCTGAAGATAGTATAGTTCTTCATTGGTGTCATCGAACTCATCGTCGAAGTCGTCTACTGAAGAGGGGACAATCACCGCAAACAAGAGGGAACACAATCAATGCAATGCACAATATGATGCATGATCATGACATGGAAAAATGAGTGTGTTTGAGCTAATGCAACTACAAACAGATGGTTTGCGTCATTTTGAAACCAAAGGTTCAATCCAAACTCATTTTATGAATTTAAAAAGTGCCTTATCATGCTTTGCACAAAACAGCAAGGTTAAGTTGCTTTATCATGCATGAAACTAGTACAGATGGAAAGATTGGATTTTTCTGATCATTTTTCATATATAATTTATCTCATTTGAGTTACGGTTGAATTTATATGAATTTTAGAAGTTTTGGGCATTTTCTAGAATTTCCTGTATAAAATAAATCCAGAAAATACTTATTGCGTCAGCATTGCGTCACTATGACGTCAGCAGTCAACGAGGCCGGTCCCAGGTCAAAACCTGGCCAGTGGGTCCGGCGTGTCATCATAGTGGGTTAACTAATAGTTATTAGTGCTAAGCTGAAATGTAACAGGGCTCGTGGGGCCCACTTTGTTGGACCCAGGGGAGTCAAGGACCACTGTTCCAACATCGGGTCAACCTGCCGGCGACTCGACGCCGGCGAGATCCGATATGGCGGCGATGCGCGGAATCGCAGCAACAGGCCACGGTTCGGAGGCGCGGGATGTTCACCCGTTGGGAACCCTGAAGCCTCGGTCCGCGTCGACCTGGTGCTAGATGGGTCGCCTGGAGACGACCCTATATCGATCGGCGGTGACCGCTTCCGTGCGCGGCCGGAGTACGGGTGCAGACCAGTGGCGATGCTACGGTGCCACTAGGAGGAGACAGCCCGAGAGTGGCTACGTTGCTCCTGGGGGTGCGCTGAGGCCACGCTCGACGAGCTCGGACGCGGTGGCAGCAGCTTGGTGGCCGTCCGGTGGCGGCCGATGGACCGGCCGGGCAGCAGCTCTCGGGCGTGGCAGCGCTAGCGCTAGAGGGCGAGTTAGACTGCGGGGAGAGAGGGGGAAGGCGCAGGAGCTCACAAGGGGTCGGGAGCGAAGCTCCGCGGGCTCGGGGAAGCTTCTGCGACGGCGAGTTGATGGCGGCGATCTCCGGGCAGAGGCGGCGAAGATGGCGGGGTAGAGGGTGATGCAGGGCGTCCGGCGTCGGGCGGTTCGGTGAGGAGGAGGAGAGGGACTAGGCGGAGCTCATGGGCAGGTCTAGGAGGCGAGGGAGAGGCGGTGGCGTCGACTACGGCGGCGGCTGCTTACGGGCGCGTCGGCCGTAGCAGGAGAAGACGAGGGAGAGGGCAGAGGAGGGAAGAGTGGTGTCCAGGGGGTCGAGGCGGCACCGAGGAGAAGACGCGAGGCGTCGCGGTGGCCAGGCGATGCTGGCAGGCAGCCTGGTGGCATGGCGCCCGCGCGTGCCGTGCGTTGTCCCTCCTCTGCCTACTGGCAGAGGTTGGGGAGGACTGGCACCAGGCCAGGTGGGCTGGGCCAGCACAGGTGGGCTTGGTGGGCGCCAGGTAAGTGCCCAGGTGAGTCTCTCTCTCTTTTATTTTAGTTTTTCTATTTCTGTTATTTTGTTTTGGTTTAGTTTGGAAACTAAACCATTTTAAAACTTTCTGTAAAATTTTATGTTAGCTCAGAGAGCTAGTCCAACGTCACATGCAAACTTACAAAATATTTGAACATTATTTCTTATATAGCAGAAATAATTCCAACCCAAATATATTATTGATTTAAATCAAAGACCCAAAATAAATTATTTCTGTGACTCTGAAAATATTGGTTTGAATTTTACCTCATGCCAATATTTTCACAGAATAACAGGAACATTTTCTTGGACTCATTTGATGAGATTTAAATGTTGGTTATTTTTAGAGGTTTTCTGAGGCTTTTTGAAAATTTCTCAATTCAAGTTTCATTTGAATTTAAACATGATGCTCACATGGAAGCTAGCATAGGTCAGACCAGAATTAGGGATGTGACAACCGCCCTGGGCAATTCAGTTGCTTTATCTAAACATACTGCCAAGGACGAATTTGCTACTATGGGCAAGGGGAAAGGGAAGACCGATTTGTCGAGCTATGTTAATCTTTCTGCTCAGGACCTTTATTCCAGATTCTTGAACCGGCTTTACACAAGCCGAAATTATGAGGCCAGTTTGGTGAATCTGATGAAGGAACGCTATGAGGTAATATTCCGAACACTTTCATCCTTATTCTGTACATTCACTGTATTGTAGCCCCCAAGGGCCAGTTTGTCTCGTGAAGACAAACCGGGACTTTAAAGATAAAGAATACTTCGACTGAGTAGCCCCCAAGGGCCGGTTTATCTCTTGAAGATAAACCGGGAGTTTTATATTCCATACTGTATTTTGCTAACTTCCCTTGCTTGTGTATTTTCTTGATCAAACACACATTAGCCCCCTAGTGCCAAGATTAAAAGTTGTATTGATCCTTGGGACTTCAAACAATCAGTAGTAAAGAAGCAATCCGCATTAGCCCCCAAGTGCCAAGTGTATAACTGGTTATATGCTTGGGACTTTTGATAAAATATTTACAAGCTCCTCATTTGACTATGGTAGGCTGATATAAATCACCAAAGCTCTCAAATTGCTGACCTTCAAGAGAATATCAAGTCCCAACAAGCAGAGACTTCCAAGGCCAAAGATGAGCTTAAAACCACTTTGGCAGCGATGGAACAACTTAAAGAAGGGTTCAAGAACGAGCGTGCCAGCTGGGAAACAGAGAAGACAGCATTGTTGAAGCGGGCTGAGGACGCCGAGTCAGCTCTTAAACCGGTGGCGGAAGAACTAACTGGGTTGAAGCACCAAGTAAATGCCATGACCTCTACGATATTTGGTAAATACTTCTATCAAGATCCCTTAGATAACCATCTTTGAAATTTGCCGGTTTAACATTAAAATCATAAACCGTTGCAGGTGGCCATGTTGCTCATCTGGGCTCTGACATGCGGATGAAGCTGAAGGCAGCCTATACGTTGAGAGAGCAACTGTATACCGGTGCCCAACGGGTTATCTGTGCGGTCTCCTACAACAAACCGGCTCCAACATTGATCAAGGACACTCTAGCAAGGTTATCCATGACACCGGCGCAGATAGAAGAGATGAAGTGATTGCTGCCAGTGCTGGCGCTCTGTTGGCACTTACCCGAGCCAAAGCATGGATAGCTGATCTGGATCCGGTTGATATTGCCAAGGGCTTTCCTGGTGAGCAAGAAAACGGGGCAGAATTTGACAATGAAGCCCTCAAAGTTCTGACAAAGGAGATGCATCCCCTGGCGAGTCAATTGGTGGAAGAAGCTAACTTGACTGTTCACCGGTCCTTTTATGATGCGAATAACCAACGGATTGACACTGCTGTGAAGGAAGTGCAAAATCTTATCCCGCCAATCCGTAAGCACACTTACGCCCTTGACGTTGATCCGTCTGAACTTATAAGTGAAGAGGCTGTCTTTCAAGCTTTAACCCGGATTGACTGGACCACCGTAGACTTCCAGCCACTAGATGGAGAGGAGGAGGCTGAACCGACGCCAGATGATCCATCAACTTCATGTCAACATGGTGATGACCCTTGATCCGGCAATCGGGTTGATGTTTCACAAACTGTGCTCTGTGTAAAGAGCAATCCTTTATTTGGGGCTGTAAAGCGCCTTGTAATAGGCTAGTTTGAAATACTTTGATCTGCCGCCATCGTGCACTGAGATATGACTTTGGTTGATCCGCCATGATAATTGCAGTACTTGCTTATGTACCTTTATAACATTATGATGTCCTTATAGCTACATAACAAAAGATCTGTCCAAGCGGTTTACCGCTGGACGGGTCATAATGCCCAATACATAACCTGGTAGGTAACCAAGGTTGTAAAAATAGCAAAAAATAAATAATACCTGTGATATGAAATTATGCTGTTGGTTTACCAACTTATTTGTAGTGAGGGTGAATACCCAACTTTCACCATCCAATGATGGTATTGTAAGAAGTAAACCGGGTTGTGATGAACACCGGATGATCATACTGGCGACAGGTAGTCAAAGCCAGACCGGATTGAAAGATGCCGGTTCACCATTGATTATATGCTTGAACAGATGATAACTGTAAGCCACACCGGGTTGAGATGAAGATATATAGCCTAGCCAGATCAAGAGATGCCGGTGTACCTTAAAAGGTGACCAAATAGGGAAAAAAACTTGCAAAAAACAAAACAAACAAAAACTTGTAGTCGAGGCTTTTCGAGGGCTGCTAGGCCCAAATTCGAGGCTTTTCGTGGGCTGCCAGGCCGCTGAGTTAAACCATTTGACAAAGCCTTTTAAGATGGGCCTCCAACTAACCAATCGTCGTTTTAACTTTGACAAGTTCAGGGTCTCAATGAGAGTAACTGTCAAACGTTCGGCGAGTCATGCCATGATTACCTGGATAGGAGTGGCTTATTTGATGAAGGAAGGTTAACCAGAGTTTTAGGTGAATACACCAGGCTTCCAAGCCGTGGGTCGATACCCGGTTACAAGGGTCCTTTCAAACTCTTTATTACTTTACACAAAGAGCCCCCAAGTAACTTTCTGAGTTGTGCTCAATGGGTGCCTATGTTTGAGTGATGCTTAGAGCAACAGATCTCTCTTTGGCCCCTTGGGTGTGAAGCTCCCAAGCTGTATGATGGCACAATAGTCGGTTTAATGGACAAAATAGGTCATCGCTCTGGAAGCAGAAGCCCCGTTGTAACCAAGAAACATTGGAAGAACGGCAGAGGCCCTGCTTGTAGCAAGGATGCCGGTTTATTATATTGATCATAATATATACATTGTCATAATATGTACATAGGAAGAGCCTATAACTCAAGTGTAGTAAGGCCGAAGGAGAGCTATGTTCCACGGCCGCCGGGTCTCCTCCTCAGAAGTGCGTGAGTCTTCTCGAACGTCAATGAGGTAGTATGATCCGTTATGAAGATTCTTGCTGACGAGAAAGGGCCCTTCCCAAGGTGGGGATAACTTGTGCATGTCGGTCTGATCCTGGATGAGCCGGAGCACTAAATCGCCTTCTTGAAAGGTTCTTGTTTTAACCCGGCGGCTATGACAACGCCGTAGGTCTTGCTGGTAAACCGCCGAATGAGCCAAAGCCATATCCCGATTTTCATCTAACAGGTCCAGTGCTTCTTGACGTGCTTGCTCATTGTACGCTTCAACATAATTTGCAACCCAAGGCAAGTCATGATGAATATCACTGGGGAGTACTGCCTCTGCTCCGTAAACCATGAAGAAAGGCGTATAACTTGTAGACTGGTTTGGGGTGGTGTTTATGCTCCATAACACAGATGGTAGTTCTTCCACCCAGCAACCCGGCGTACGCTTCAAGGGGGCCATAAGCCGGGACTTGATACCCTTTAAAATTTCCTGATTAGCTCTCTCAGCTTGACCATTGGATTGGGGATGAGCCACAGATGCTACATCAAGCCGGATGTGCTCTCATTGACAAAAATTCTCCATCTCGCCTTTAGAGAGGTTCATGCCATTATCCGTGATAATACTGTGTGGAAAACCAAAATGGAAAATCACCTTTTTAATGAATTGAACCGCCGTGGCTGTGTCACACTTGCTTACTGGCTCCGCTTCAACCCATTTAGTGAACTTGTCAACCGCCACCAACAGGTGGGTCTTCTTATCCTTTGATCGCTTGAAAGGCCCTACCATGTCAAGCCCCCAAGTTGCAAACGGCCAGGTGATAGGAATCATTCATATCTCCTGAGCCGGCACATGAGCTCGTCTTGAGAATTTTTGACAGCCGTCGCACCGTCTGACCAAGTCCTCAACATCAGCATGAGCTGTCAACCAATAGAAACCATGATGAAAAGCTTTAGCAACCAAGGATTTTGAACCGGCATGATGACCACAGTCTCCTTCGTGGATCTCACGTAAAATCTCACGGCCCTCGTCAGGAGAAACACAGCGCTGGAACACACCAGAAACACTGCAGTGGTGTAACTCACCGTTGTGAACAACCATGGACTTGGACCGCCGGACGATCTGTCTGGCCAAAATTTCATCATCTGGTAACTCACCCCGGTTCAAATATGCCAAGTATGGAACTGCCCAATCCAGAATGATATGTAAAGCGGCCACCAACTGTGCCTCTGGATCAGGAATAGCGAGGTCCTCCTCTGTGGGCAGCTGAACCGACAGGTTATGCAAGACGTCCAAAAAGGTATTGGGCGGCACTAGTTTACGCTGAGATCCTAGCCGGCTTAAAGCGTCAGCTGCCTCGTTTTGCGCCAGTCAATGTGCTCCACTTGATATACCTTAAAGTGACCAGCCACAATATCCACCTCTCGTCGGTAAGCCGCCATGAGTGGATCCTTGGAATCCCAAGTACCTGAAACTTGCTGGGCTACCAAGTCTGAGTCTCCAAAGCATCGTACGCGGCTTAAGTTCATCTCCTTAGCCACTCGAAGACCATGGAGTAAAGCTTCATACTCAGCTGCATTGTTAGTACAAGGGAACATTAAGCGAAGAACATAATGAATTTTATAACCTCGAGGGGAAGTAAGGACAACTCCATCCCCCGAGCCCTCCAATTGCCTAGACCCGTCAAAGTGAATAGTCCAGTATGTACTGTCCGGTTTGTCTTCTGGTGCCTGCAACTCGGTCCAGTCATTGATGAAATCCACAAGAGCCTGGGACTTGATGGCTGTGCGAGGCATATACTTCAAACCGTGTGGTCCAAGCTCAATAGCCCACTTAGCAACCCGGCCAGTTGCCTCCCTGTTCTGGATTATATCCCCCAAGGGAGCAGAACTGACCACTGTGATGGGATGACCTTGAAAGTACTGTTTAAGCTTTCGACTTGCCATAAACACCCCATACACCAGCTTCTGCCAATGCGGATACCTTTGCTTTGACTCAATGAGCACTTCGCTGATATAGTAAACCGGCCTTTGAACCGGGTACTCCTTCCCAGCCTCCTTGCGCTCCACCACAATGGCAACACTGACATCCCAAGCATTAGCAGCCACATACATCAGTAGTGGCTTCTTATCAATGGGAGCAGCCAGAACTGGCGGTTCAGCTAACTGCCGCTTCAAGTCCTCAAACGCCGCATCAGCTGCATCACTCCAGACAAAATTGTCGGTTTTCTTCAACATCTGATACAGAGGAATTGCCTTCTCTCCCAAACGGCTGATAAACCGGCTCAAAGCCGCAATACGACCTTCCAGTCGCTGAACATCATTGATACACGCCGGTTTAGCCAAGGATGTAATTGCCTTGATCTTTTCCGGATTAGCCTCAATGCCTTTGTTAGACACCAGAAAGCCTAAGAGCTTGCCTACCGGAACACCAAAAACACATTTAGCCGGATTGAGCATCATTTTATAGACTCTCAGATTATCAAAGGTTTCTCGCAAATCAGATATGAGTGTCTCTGCTTTCCTGGACTTGACCACAATATCGTCCACATAAGCATGAACATTGCGCCCAATCTGAGTATGAAGACAATTCTGCACGCAACGTTGATAAGTTGCCTAGGCACTCTTGAGCCCAAAGGGCATGGATACATAGCAGAAGGCTCCAAAGGGAGTAATGAAAGCTGTCTTCTCCTGGTCCTTAACTGCCATCTTGATCTGATGATAACCAGAATAAGCATCCAAAAACTCAAACGCTCACAACCCGCCGTAGCATCAATGATTTGATCAATACGAGGGAGGGCGAAGGGATTAGCTGGGCAAGCTTTATTCAAATCTGTGTAATCCACACACATATGCCAAGTGCCGTTTTTCTTAAGCACCAGCACCGGATTAGCCAACCACTCTGGGTGAAACACTTCGACAATAAAACCAGCAGCCAACAAACAGGCTACCTCTTCTCCAATGGCCTTGCATCGTTCCTCGTTGAAGCGACGAAGGAACTGTTTGACCGGTTTAAACTTGGGATCAATATTGAGAGTGTGCTCAGCGAGTTCCCTCAGTACACCTGGCATGTCAGAAGGCTTCCATGCAAAAATGTCCCGGTTCTCACGGATGAACTCGATGAGCGCGCTTTCCTATTTTGGATCCAGATTTGTGCTGATACTAAACTACTTGGATGAATCACCAGGAACGAAATCAACTAGTTTAGTTTCATCAGTCGGTTTGAACTTCAGGGTCAGATCATGTTCTGTAGAAGGCTTCTTCAAGGAAGTCATGTCTACCGGATAAACATTGTCCTTATAGAATTTTAACTCCTCTGTTGCACACACCGATTCAGCATATGCCGCATCTCCTTCCTCACGCTCCAGAGCAATCTTACGGCTGCCATGAACCGTAATGGTCCCTTTGTGACCCGGCATCTTGAGTTGGAGATAAACATAACACGGCCTTGCCATGAACTTAGCATAAACCGCCCGTCCAAACAAAGCATGGTGCAGACTTCTGATTTTGACCACTTCAAAGGTCAGTGTCTCGGACCTTGAGTCATGATCATCTCCAAAAACCACCTCCAGAGCTATCTTACCAACTGGGTAAGCCGATTTGCCAGGCACCACTCCATGAAAAATGGTGTTTGACGGTCTAAGATTCTTATCTGTCAACCCCATACGCTGGAAGGTTTCATAATTCAAGATATTGATACTGCTCCCTCCGTCCATGAGTATCTTCCCACCTAAGGTGCAACCACTAAAGCTAGGTGACCCGGATTGTCAACCCGGGGCGGGTGATCCTCCCTACTCCAGACAATAGGCTGCTCAGACCAACATAAATAACGGGGCACCGCCGGTTCAACAGAGTTCACTGCTCTTTTATGGAGCTTCTGATCGCGCTTGCACAAGCTAGTGGTGAAGCCATGATACTGTCCACCGTTTAACTGCTTTGGGTTGCTTTGATAACCCGACTGCTGTTGACTCCCCTGATTACCCTGTTGATGGTTACCACCTTGGTTGTTCTGATTGCCCTAATGATTCTGGAATCCTGAACTTGAAACACCACCACCGTAACCCAGCCCATGGAATTGTGAACCGGGACCACCAGATGGACCCTGATCATATCGAAAAAGATCCGAATTTTTGAACTCCTTCATGATGTGGCAATCCTTCCAAAGGTGTGTGGCCGGAGCCTCCTTTGTCCCGTGCTTCGGGCAGGGCTGGTTTGACAGGCGTTCCAGATTCATTCCTCCACCGCGCTGGGGCGGTTTACCCCTACGACGCTGCATATTACCCTGCACATTGGTGTTAGCCACAAAATCGGAATTATCCGCTTTACACTTACCAATGTTTCCCTGGCTTGCCTGATTATGCTGTCCTTTTGAACCGGCATTCTTCTTTCCTTTCTCCCGTTTCTCTTTGTCAGAATCAGGGTCTTTGGTGTTATCAGAATCAACATACTTAACCAGAGCCGCCATAAGTGATCCCATATCGTTGCAGTGGCGCTTGAGTTGTCCCAACTTCATTTTCAATGACTTAAACCGGCAATTATGCTCCAATGTTCGCTGTGTCAGCATTGATACGGTCCGACGAATGCAAAACTTCTGAAACCCGGCGCACCCAATGAGTCGTTGACTCGTTCTCTCCTTGGACACATGCATCTAAGCCCACAATAGACATAGGTTGTTTGCACGTATCTTTGAAGTTTGCTATGAACTTGGCCTTCAATTGGTCCCATGATCCGATGGAGTTGGCGGGCAAACTTTTTAACCAAGTGCGGGCCGTTCCTTCCAACATCATGGTGAAGTATTTTGTACATGCTGCTTCATCTACATCTAGCATCTCCATTTCTATCTCATAACTCTCAACCCATGCCTCGGGGGGCTGATCAGCGGTGTAATTAGGCACTTTGCACGGCCCTTTGAAATCCTTGGGCAGCCGCACATTACGGAGAGCCGGGATGAGACACGGCACTCCCTAAGAGCTAAAGGAAAGCCCTGTCCCTCGCTCTATTGATGCTGTTGGCTAAACTGGGGTGGGTTGATGATGACCCACGTACTGTGGCGCTAAAGCAGCCTCCCTTCGCGCTCTGCCATTATCCACTATGTCCTGAGCATTCCGAGCATCGTTCGCCAGATTAGCCCCTCAAGGCGCATCTCGACGCCGCGCACTGCTTGACACGGCCGGCTCGTCCATGTGCCTGCTATAACTCTTGCTCGGACGGGGGGTTGAATGTATTCTGTCTTGGCTGTAGGAATAAGCCTGTTGCTGAACAACGACGGTTTGAAGAAGATCCCTGGCTCGCCGAGTCTCGATCGCTGCTAAGGAATCACCCTCCATCGGAATAGCCGCCAAACGTGACGCTGCTGTAATCATGTTGTCCAAAGGATTGGAAAAGTGACCCGGCCGCGTTGTGACATACTGTGGCGGGTTGTCCATCCATCGAGGTGGGTCCATCACCCGTGGCTGATCCGGCGCCGCCCCCGGTGCCTCGGTCCGGTTCACTCCTGTCGGATTGCTAGGCCCAGCTCCTGGTGTGCTGAAGAGATTCAGACCCTCGTAAATTTTCGGCAGTCGAGACCGGTACTTCCTTCTCATAACTTCGTTTGATGCGTTCTGATCCAACGTAAGCCGTTAATTCTACGCTTGGATTTCCTGTGATCGGGCATCTAAAGCGGCCCGTTCTTCATCCATCCTGGCCTCCTCAGCCGCCAAGTCCGCCTTGGCCTGAACTATCTGATCCTTTAACTTTGCAACATCTGCATTGTGCTGAACCTGAGTCTTCGGAGTTACCGCTGTGGTCAACAGTGTCGTCCAGTCATCCAGTAAACCGGCAAGAACTTGAGCCGTCCGGTGCATCGGGCCTCTTGTCGCGGCTACCGATCCGAAGACCATTGCTGCTGTAGATGAAGATTGCACGGTGGGCTGCGTACCGGCCATGAAGATCGCAACCCGGTTTGGCGGTTCAAGGGGATCCAGAATACTGTCACCATCGGAGTATCCCTCAAACCGGCCATCGTGCAATTGGTATAGTGACTCGGTTTCACCAGTGGACGATTCACCATCCGAGTAGACGGCCGTCTCACCATCGGATACCAGTTCAGATTCCGCTCCGTGGATGAATCCTACGAACACACGCTTCACAGTAGGCCGAACCTGGGCAGGACTTGCACGCTGAGCCGTCTCGACGTGGTCGGTGGAGATGTCTGGCTCAGGGCCCGGTTCACCGATCTTGCCGATGAAAACGTGAATTCTGCCAAAGGGGACCCGATACCCGTACTCGATTGATCTGGCCTCGGGGCCCCAGCCTGCATCGTTGATGTAGAGCTTGCCGCGACGACTCTTGGTCATCCGGCCTACCTCATACCCCTTTAGTCCTTCAAAGCTGCCCTTCAAGAACTGGAAACCATCATGCGATAGCCCCACGGTGGGCGCCAACTGTCGTGCAAATATCACGTCAGATGTCCTAGCAGAAGGACTTAGTCGTGGAGCCATCGCAATGAGGTTAGCCTGAAGGGGTTAAACCGGACAAGAGACATGAGAGTTATACTAGTTCGGCCCCTTCGATGAAGGTAAAAGCCTACATCTAGTTTGTGATGGGATTATTGGGGTTTCGATAACCAGGGAGCAAACACGCTAGCCTGGGTCTCGAGTTGTTGTCTGTTGTCCATGAACCGCCGCCGGGTCGTCCCTTTATATACACAGGTTGACGCCCGGCCGGTTTACAGAGTTCCGAGGCCGACTCATACAAGTGTTCGGCTCGGTCTCTTCCTTTCCCTAACTTACAATACAAGTATACAACTATGGCGGTTTACCGCTATGGGCCCTAATCCGCCTCTGGGTTTGGGCCTCTAAGCTTCATCAGTAAAGCACCATCTTCTTATCTTCATGGTCTTCGGTATGGTTGAGCATGAACTGGCCCCTCCTGGGCGGTTTATACTCAGTAGTTATATCCTCAACAGTAACCGACTCTGTGTAACCCTAGCTGTCGGTGTCAAAACTGGCGGATCTCGGGTAGGGGGTCCCGATCTGTTCGTCTCAGGCTGATGTTAACAGGAAGCAAGGGACACAATGTTTACCCAGGTTCGGGCCCTCTCGATGGAGGTAAAACCCTACTTCCTGCTTGATTAATATTGATGATATGAGTAGTACAAGAGTAGATCTACCACGAGATCGTAGAGGCTAAACCCTAGAAGCTAGCCTATGATGATTATGATTGTAATTGTGATCGGCCTTCTAAGGACCAACCTCTCCGGTTTATATAGACACCGGAGAGGGCTAGGGTTTACACGGAGTTGGTTACAAGGAAGGAAATACAATATCCGGATCGCCAAGCTTGTCTTCCACGCAAAGGAGAGTCCCATCCGGACACGGGATGGAGTCTTGAGTCTTGTGTCTTCATGCTCCAACAGTCCGGACGAAGTATATAGTCCGGCAGTCCGGATACCCCCTAATCCAGGACTCCCTCAGTAGCCCCTAAACCAGGCTTCAATGATGATGAGTCCGGCACGCAGTCTTGTCTTCGGCATCGCAAGGCGGGTTCCATCTCAGAATACTCCAAAGTACCTGTTACGATGCATAGTGTCCGGCTTCCCATCAATGTTGTACTCCTCGACTTCAGTGCCTCAATAATGACCATCTCCATGTGTCGAGCGAATGCGAGGAGCCGAGGCATTTTTTCATTTGCCACCCCCGATCCTTCGGGCTAACCGTCTATTTGAAGAGACGGGGATTCTCAGATCCAAACCTCACTCTCCCCCTCGAGCAAGCATCCAACAGAGCGCTCCGGAAAAACCATTCCAACATGGCCGGTCATCGCAGCTCTTCTGCTCGCTCTCCTCGTCCCAAGTCGGGGGACTGGGAAGAGTGTTCAGTTCCTCATAGCCGTTTGATAGAGTTACAAAACCAAGGGCTTCTCCCACCGGCGTTCATGGTCCCCGTCCGAGTTGGAATAGCCACCTATAATGGCGGGGAACAAGCGGAGGGATCTCCTAATCCATCTCCAGAGGAGCGAATATGCCTCATCCCGCATCTGCTAAGGGGCATCGGGTTTCCCATCCATCCATTCCTTCGCGGGCTCCTGGAGTTCTACGGACTCCTGTTGCACAACTTTACCCCTGCCTCCGTACTACATATAGCAGGGTACGTTGCCCTTTGTGAGCTATTTCTAGGCTGCGAGGCTCACTTCGAGTTATGGAAGAAGCTGTTCTGCCTTGTCCCCCGCAACCAGGAAGAATCCCTATGTCAAGTGGGCGGGGCCGAAGTACGGCACATTGCCGAGACCGGATACCTATCCGGCACTCCCAAGAAGGCACCAGAGAACTGGCCTTCGGAGTGGTTTTACATTGATGACGTTCCCCTTCTGGATCCAGTCCGGACAGGTCTCCCCAAGTTCAGTAATGCCCCGCTGAGGGCACGTCTAAGCTGGCGCCCCCGGGGCCCCCAAGAGGAGGATACCAGGGAAATACACTTCCTGATGAGCAGGATAAAGTTACTGGCCAAATCCGGACTGACAATAGTCGAGGTTATGGCAATATGCATAATGCGGGGAGTGCAACCGCTTCAATATCGAGGGAAGCCCATGTGGCACTTCAACGAGGAAGATGATGCCACCCGATGTGGCCGTAAGGGTCCGGACTCCGCCACTGCTCTGGCAAGGATATTGTCCGATTTATACAAATGAGAAGAGGAAGAATTCCTTCACACTAAACCGCGGGATGGATTCTCCAAGTACAACCCCCCAAACTGGGTAAGTCGTCATTCCTTTCCCCGCTTCACTTATTATGGCGTTCTTCGCTAAGATTATCTGCCTCGATATTTCCGAGCAGGAACTGAGGAGGGCCGTAGAAGGAATCTCCAGCCCTTCCCTGCAGCCAGAGGACCCCAGAAGGTCCCTAGATCCAGGACTCGAAGAAGATCCGGATATTACCGTGGAGCTTGTCAGCGGGATATTTTATCAGGCAGGCTGCGATGGCGCCTCAGTGGCTATTATTGCCGACTATCTAGGACTGCTACCTACGTCGCGTGTAAGCCAAGCCGAAAACCCTATCCTCCGAAGAGGACTCCTTTATGATGTCATGCCCTACCCCTGAAGTGTCGTGTTTTTGCAGAGACGACGGTCGGAGCGTGGGGCTGAGTCCCTAGGGACCCGTCGGCCACGGGCGTCCGGATCGGGCAGGCTCAAGAGGAAGGCGGTTAGGGTCGAAACGCTGCTACAGAGGTAAGGCAAAAACAGGTCCTGCGATTATTGTATTTGAAGTATAACAGCGCCCTTTGTGTCCCGGCAGGAAGAGGAGTAGACGGACTATATCTGGAGATCCTGCCAATCATGCCTCCACCAGCCGGATTCCAGAACTAGCTTCGAGAGCGGAGGCGGACATGGGGCCGATGCCACATAGTTCTCCAACAGAGGACGCAGATATGCTTTCTGCCACGAATTCCGAAGTAGAGAGCGCCATGAATCACCGGCGCCGACGGGCCGTACTTCGCAACAACATCTTTTCCAAAGAGGCATTTAATGCTTTCAATTCGGGAGACGCATACATCCGACCTGCTCAGGGTGGGCTTGCCCGAGCGACGGACCAGTATACCAAAGATATACGGGTAAGAAAATTTGATAAGCATGTATAGCAGTAGCCCCTGAGACTTGAAACAGTTGGAACAACCATTTTAAGGATCAATTTATGCACAGGTCCTTGTAGATAAGAATGAGCAATTGTCTCGGGAGCTGGAGGAGTGCAAGGCCCAGCTGAGGGCCACGGTTGCCAAGTTAGAGGAATCCCAGAAGGGCTCATCTGGTAACATTTGTCTCAATTGTACGAAGATGCACCAGTTAGTAAATGGTTGGTATGACAAGTCTAACAGAAAATTCCGCAGACAATCCCGGGGTGAATCCGGAGGGAGTAAGAGATGACGAGTTGCATCTCAAAAGGCAGCTAAAGGCTGGCGAGCACGTTCTTACGCAAGTTAGGCAGGAGAAGAACAATCTTCAAGATGCCAATGTCCGGCTGGACGTGGAATTAAAAGACATCCGCGCTCAGCTGGTGGACTCCGTGAAGGAGAACAAAAGGCTTCGACGCGGCATTTATGGTAAGTGCCTAGACGAACTGTAGTATAGTTCGGCGAGGAAGTATATTGAAAGAACTTTTCTTGTAGGAATGTTAACAGGTCGCCCTAAGGAGGAGATGCCCTCATCTGCAGGCGATTTACTGCAAGACCTCTCACAACTGCACGAGCGAGCTCGGCAGGCGATGCAGGGCGTTACTCAGGCCTTGTGGCCATCAAGATTCCTGCCAAATGGCTTGGGGGAGCTTGTGGATATGCTTCAAGGAGCACGGCGACGCTTCCGATTGTGGAAGATGTTAGCCTACCGGCAAGGTGCAAGAGAAGCCTGGGATATGGTGAAGACGCGCTACACCAAGCTGGACCCGAACCATATGGCCGAAGTCAGACCGGCGGGGCCAGATGGGCAAGAAATTCCCGTGAGTCTGGTATATGACCAGATAGCGTTAGTCGCAAAGTATTCTCAACAAGATTGGAAGCTAGATAGCCTATTGGATTGTATAGAGGAGGAATATAGTCAGTCCAAGTGATTGTGTAATTCAATGGACATAAGTAGTCCCTAGCCGGATTAAAAACATTTGTCATGGTGGACCTTTTCACTTCAGCCCCCGGATCCTACAGTCCAGGGTGTTTCCAAATACCCGCTCAGTTATACAGAACCGGGGTATGCGTGCAAACCAGGCGTAGGGGTCATAAGTGCTTCGACAGACAAGTACCCAACTAGTTATGTTATATTACATGGATAGTAAGAAACATCTTCCAGGGAGAATAGTTCCATTAGGGGTTCCTTTCCCTGGGTACGCATGCGATGATGCACATGTCCGGACTGCGAACAAGGGCGCAGGATACAAAACTTCTGGGGATTTACGTTGTAATAAACGAATACATCTTTTGTTCATCGACCGAATATTCTCTTAAGGATGCTAGCTTTCGGCTTCACCCAGTCTGAGGTACATGTCCGGCTGAACCGACAGTAACAATCACAGAGGTGCTCCCCTTATGCCCTAACCGAATTAACGAGAACGTAGGGCATAAACACAAGACCCAGGCAACCCAGCTTGGCCACATCTTAAGTCATATCGATGCATATAAAGGTGAAGAAAAGGCACATATGGAAAAAGAAACACATATGTGATGGGCAAAAAGGCATTAGAGTAATTATTTTTAGCTTTCGTATAGGAAGCCCCCAGGTATTGCTTACACACATAGTGCGGCCGGAGTGATCCGGGAGTCCGTACTATATTAAATACTTTGTGTGAAGAGGAAAAAAGGTCGAGAAAGGAAAAGGGAGGGAGCATAATTAAAAAGGAGGGGGTAAGGAGACGAACACTAAGTTCAGCGCTAGGCGTAGAATCTCCAGAGACTGGCCGCGTTCCATGGGTTTGGCTTGAGTCTGTTATCGGATGCATTACGTAAGCGGTATGCTCCTCCGGTGAGAACTTTGTCAATGACGAAGGGACCTTACCACTTGGGTTTGAGCTTGTCCTTCTTCTTCTCCGGTAGGCGTAGAACGAGCTTGCCAATATGATAAGCTTTGGCCCGCACTTCTCTGCTTTGGTATCGTCGAGCCTGCTGCTGATAGAATGTGGAGCGGGCTTTTGCGACATCGCGCTCCTCCTCCAGGGCATCCAAGTTATCTTGCCAATCTAACTCGGCTTCCTTCTCTTCGTACATGCGTACGCATGGCGAATCATGTATTATGTCGCAGGGTAGTACTGCTTCCGCACCGTACACCATAAAAAATGGTGTATATCCGGTGGTGCGATTCGGCGTGGTCCACAGCCCCCAGAGTATGGAGTCGAGCTCTTCGACCCAGTGCGTGTCCGACTCTGTCAAGGATCGCACTAGTCTGGGTTTGATGCCGCTCATGATGAGACCGTTTGCCCGTTCGACCTGGCCGTTTGTCTAGGGATGGTAGACGGAAGCGTAGTCAAGCTTAATGCCCATTTTGCTACACCAAGTTTTCACCTCATCGGCTATGAAATTTGAGCCATTATCAGTGATGATGATGTGGGGGACGCCGTATCGGTGTATGACCCCGGATATGAAGTCTATTACTGGTCCGGATTCGGCCGTTTTGACTGGTGTGGCTTCTATCCATTTGGTGAACTTGTCCACCATGACCAATAAGTATTTTTTCTTATGGGTTCCCCCTTTAAGAGGTCTGACCATATCCCGCCCTCAGACCGTGAAGGGCCAAGTTATGGGGATTGTTTGGAGAGCAGTAGGGGGCATATGACTCTGATTGGCAAAGAGCTGGCAACCGACGTAGTGTTGGACAAGGTCCTGTGCGTCTGCTCGGGCCGTCGGCCAATAGAAGCCTGTACGGAAGGCCTTGCTGACTAGTGCTCGAGCGGCGGCGTGGTGCCCTCCCAGTCCGGCATGGATTTCAGCCAAGAGCTGCCGCCCTTCCTCTTCGGAGATGCACCTTTGGGGCACTCCGATCGCACTTTTCTTATAGAGTTCCCCTTCATGGACTTTGTAAGCTTTAGAACGCTGGACGATGCAGCGTGCTTCATTTTGGTCTTCGGGAAGCTCCTGCATATTTAGGTAGGCCAAGAAAGGCTCAGCCCACGGGGCGATTACAGCCATGATTTCGTGGGCCAAAGATGTTATTTCGGTGGTAGAGCCTTCGATTATGTCTGATAGTTCGGAATCTGGGGGTGTATTCGGATCCGTGCTAGTATTGTCGGACTCCCCTTCCCATACCACGGATGGCTTGAACAGTCTTTCCAGGAATATGTTAGGTGGGACAGGGTCGCATTTAGCGCCGATGCGGGCGAGGATATCCGCCGCTTGATTGTTTTCTCGAGCCACATGGTGGAATTCGAGCCCCTCGAACCGAGCTGACATTTTGAGGACGGCATTACGGTAGGCCGCCATTTTCGGATCCTTGGCATCAAATTCTCTTTTTCTTTGTGATATTGCGAGGTTTGAATCCCCGCGGACTTCTAGGCGTTGAATGCCCATAGAGACTACCATCCGATAACCGTGCAACAGAGCCTCGTATTCGGCTGCATTGTTGGAGTCTGTGTATAATATTTGGAGGACGTACTGGACCGTGTCTCCGGTGGGAGACGTCAGGACTACACCTGCTCCCAATCCGGCCAGTATTTTAGAGCCGTCGAAGTGCATGATCCAGTTAGAGTACGCGCCGTACTCTTTAGGGAGTTTGGCTTCTGTCCATTCGGCGACAAAGTCAGCTAGTAGTTGCGACTTGATGGCCCGCTGTGGCTTGTATGTTATGTCGAATGGAAGGAGCTCGATGGCCCATTTAGCGATCCAGCCCATAGTGTCCCGGTTATTTATTATGTCGTTGAGTGGTACTTCGGAGGCCACCATAATCGAACACTCTTGAAAGTAGTGTCGTAGCTTCCGGGATGCCATGAAGACCGCATATGCTATTTTTTGATAGTGTGGGTATCGGGATTTGCATGGGGTGAGGACCATGGATATGTAATAAACCGGCTTCTGGAGCGGGAATTTGTTCCGTCAACCTCTCGTTTGACGACGAGCACTGCGCTTACAACTTGATGTGTTGCAGCTATGTACAGCAACATAGGTTCGCCGATATTTGGCGTTGTTAGGACTGGATTACTGGCCAATAAGGTCTTTATTTCATCGAGTCCGGACGCGGCTTCATCCGTCCACATGAAGTGTTCGGTGCGCCGAAGAAGGCGGTAAAGAGGTAATGCCTTTTCTCCTAACCTGGAGATAAAGAGGCTCAAAGCAGGCACACATCCAGCTAGTTTCTGGATGTGCTTGAGGTCTGTTGGTATAGCCAACTGCGACATAGCTCAAATTTTTGCCGGATTCTCTTCAGTTCCTCTATTGGAAACAGTGAAGCCCAACAGTTTCCCTGAGGGGACGCCGAAAACCGATTTTTCCGGGTTTAGCTTGATGTCGTATGTCCGGAGGTTATCGAATGTAAGCCTCAAGTTATCTATTAGGGTTTCGACGTGTCTTGTTTTTATGACCATGTCGTCCACATATGCCTCCACTGTTTTGCCGATTTGCTTTTCCAGGCATGTTTGAATCATGCGTTTATAGGTTGCGTCGGCATTTTTATCCCGAAAGGCATAGTGTTGAAGCAGAAAGGGCCATATGGTGTTATGAAAGCTGTTGCAGCTTGGTCGGACTCTGCCATCTTTATTTGATGGTATCCAGAGTATGTGTCGAGGAAACACAGCGAGTCGTGTCTTGCTGTGGCGTTGATGATTTGATCGATGCGAGGGAGGGGAAAGGGATCCTTGGGGCAAGCCTTGTTGATGTCTTTGAAGTCGGCGCATAAGCGCCAGGATTTGTCCTTCTTTGGTATCATTACCAGATTTGCTTGCCAATCCGGATGCTTGATATCTTTGATGAATCTGGCCTCGAGTAGCTTGGCTAGCTCTTCCCCCATGGCTTTCCGTTTAGGCTCAGAAAACCGCCTTAGAGTCTGCTTGACAGGTTTGTATCCTTTTAGTATATTGAGGATGTGTTCGGCCAATCTGCGTGGGATGCCCGGCATGTCCGATGTGTGCCAGGCGAAAATGTACAAATTCTCGCGTAAGAAGTCTCGCAGTGCGGCGTCCATTGCAGGGCTCAACTATGTCCCGATGGAAGCTTTCTTCGTGGGGTCTGTTGGATGGACTTGGAATTTGACTATCTCATCTGCGGGTTTAAATGAGGTGGACTTGGGTCACTTGTCGAGTATCACGTCGTCCCTGTCCACGGTGGCACGCAGTGTTGTTAATTCTTCGGCTGCTAGGGCTTCGGATAATGCTTCCAGGGCTAGTGCTGCGGTTTTGTTTTCGGCGCGAAGTGCGACGTCCGGATCATTGGCTAGAGTGATGATTCCATTGGGTCCGGGCATTTTAAGCTTCATGTACTTGTAATGGGGTATACCTTGAAAGCATGTAAACACGTCCCGCCCTAGAAGGGCGTGGTATCCGCTGCTGAAAGGAGCCACTTGGAATGTGATTTCTTCGGACCTATAATTCTCCGGGGTGCCGAATACCACATCGAGTGTGATTTTTCCCGCACACCGCGCTTCCCGACTAGGGATAATTCCCCTGAAGGTTGTGCCGCTTTGTTCAATGCGGCTTTTATCAATTTCCATCTTGTTGAGTGTTTCTTCGTAAATCAAGTTTAATCCGCTTCCGCCGTCCATGAGTACTTTAGTGAGCCGAAAGCCGTCCACGATTGGGCTAAGAACCAGAGCGGCTGGTGCCCGGACGGTTTGGACTCAAGGTTCGTCACTGGCATTGAAGGTTATAGCAGTGTCATTCCACGGATTTATTTTTGCCACATGGCAGATTTCAGCGGAGCTTCGATGAGCTCGCTTGCGCCTATTGTTTGAGGCGAAAGTCTCGAAGACTGTTAGTACCGTATTGTGTTCTTTAGCGGGATGTTGTTCTGCTTCATGGCTTACAAGAAGATCCTCGCCACTTTTTGCTACCTGCCAGAGTATCCAACATGCCCTAAAGCTATGGGTTGGTGTTGTGTCCGGCGTACTGTGGAGTTTACATGGCCCATTGAGCCATTCTTCCAATACGGTTCTACCCCCTGGGGTGGGCTTTGCCTTCTTGGGGATTGGATCGGCCGACTTTCGAGAGTTCGCCCGTTTAGCTCGAACAAAGGTTTTGGTGAGAGCTGAACTATCCCAAAATTCTGTTTGGGTTTTCCAGGCGCTTTCCATCACACAGTATTTCTGTACTATGGTTGCCAAGTCAGCAAAGTGTACTATGTCACGACGACTTATGGCATTAAGAATTCCTTTATTCGTATAGTTTTTGCAGAAAAGTGAGACCGTGTCCTCCTCACGGCAGTCCTTGACCTTATTTAGCACAAGGAGGAATCTGGCCCAGTAGCGATGTACTGTCTCATGGGGCTCTTGTCTGATATGGGAGAGACGGTTTAAGTATGGGTGGGTGTTCATGGCTGAATCCGGATTCTGATCCGATCTAGTGCCTAGGGGCAGGGGAGCTTCCGAGTTCGACAGCTCGGGATCCGGGGTGCTGCCCAATTTTTCTGGCCGAGTACCCAATCCTAAGTCCGAGATCTGGGTCATGTATTCCCTTGAGCGGGAGTCCGGCTCAGGGATCTCGGTGATCCAGACATAATTCGTCCTCAAAATAGAGGGGTAATCCATGCGTGGTTCTTCCACTACCGCAATCTCATGGGTGGCCGGTGGGGATTTGTCCCTTTGGTCGGGTTTAAGCCCGATCCGGTCATAGTCCGTAGCGACTCCCAAAGCGGCGATGCGATCCAAGAGCTCATTAAGGAAGGAGAGCTCTATTGGATCCATCTGTTCGGCGAGCTCCAAATTGATGCGAAGGTTATGCATGACGACTCGAGAGGCCATCGTCCGCGCGACAGCCGATGGGGCGGCCATGATGAAGCCGCCAAGTCAGAGAGTTTGGCCTACAGCCAGCGCTCCCCCAGAGGTAATGTTGTCCTTGACAACGAGACAAGCCATCAAGCCTTGCAGCGATGACACAGAGGAACTCTCAATGAAAGCACCAATGTCGGTGTCAAAACCGGCGGATCTCGGGTAGGGGGTCCTGATCTGTGCGTCTTAGGCTGATGATAACAGGAAGCAAGGGACACAATGTTTACCCAGGTTCGGGCCCTCTCGATGGAGGTAAAACCCTACTTCCTGCTTGATTAATATTGATGATATGAGTAGTACAAGAGTAGATCTACCATGAGATCGTAGAGGCTAAACCCTAGAAGCTAGCCTATGATGATTATGAGTGTAATTGTGATCGTCCTTCTAAGGACCATCCTCTCCAGTTTATATAGACACCGGAGAGGGCTAGGGTTTACACGGAGTCGGTTACAAGGAAGGAAATACAATATCCGGATCGCCAAGCTTGTCTTCCACGCAAAGGAGAGTCCCATCTGGACACGGGATGGAGTCTCGAGTCTTGTATCTTCACGCTCCAACAGTCCGGACGAAGTATATAGTCCGGTCATCCGGATACCCCCTAATCCAGGACTCCCTCACTAGCCCCCTCCGGTGTCTATATAAACCGGAGGGTTTTGTCCGTAGGACAACAAAAATCATAATCATAGGCTAGCTTCTAGGGTTTAGCCTCTACGATCTCGTGGTAGATCAACTGTTGTAATACTCATATCATCAAGATCAATCAAGTAGGAAGTAGGGTATTACCTCCATAGAGAGGGCCCGAACCTGGGTAAACATCGTGTCCCCCGCCTCCTGTTACCATTAGCCTTAGACGCACAGTTCGGGACCCCCTATTCAAGATCTGCTGGTTTTGACACCGACAGTCTCTGCTAACGATCGTTATACCTGTTTTAAAAACCCGCATGCAGCTCACCCTTGGTCGTGACATGCCAAATAGCCTTATTTTCTCATCGCATTACTTGTACAAATACGCCTTGACATATTAATCAAATGACAATGGAAAATAATTCGCAGATCAATGTTTGCGGCGTCAGTTTATTACTTGATAGTTTCCTTTTCTTTTTATTATTGTCAATTGCGCCCGTACACTCTGGTATGCCTTAATTCACCAGGGGCTTCATCTTACCCCACAATACGGCAAAAAATCTGAACACTTTTATAGTACAGTTAGGCACCCCGAACTTATAGCATTATATGCATTGGCTCTGAATCATGTCTTTGGTCAATAGTTGGGTTACCCGGCTCCTGTGCTTACTACCTTACATTTTGCTATATCGGCTAGGGTAGTAAAGGGAGAACTACTGCAATTGTGTCCCGGTTCTTCCGGATGAGCACCTCAGTAGAGAAAGCCGAAAACTGACTGTCATGATGCGGCGAGAGCCGGTCAGTTGTTCGAGAGGTTGCAAATCTTTAGCGATTTTTTCTGCATTGTGCGATGAATCGGTTTTTTATCCGATCAGGTGTGTATAGCGGCCCAAGTTCAGACTTCCAAACACGAGGGGCTACGCCTAAATTTTTCTCGTCAAACTCCTATGGCCAAGTGAGAATAATAAAGCCAAATAGTTCGATTGCCTGGTTCCTTGCGCTAAACACCTCCTTAAAGGACCAAAACCTTGGATAAAGAGTGTTTTGATTTATCCCGAACACCCCCGTACTACCTACATGGGGGCAGAAGCCGACGACTGGCCAATTCTCTGATTTAATAAAACGGTCGCATGGGAGGTAAAATTTTAAATAACAAACATTATATTACATAACGGATCTGTTTCATAGTGCAGGATAGAAAAACAAGAATGTATTCATGGGAATATGATATCCTTAGCACATTGCTCCGCCACAAGGCGGGATCCCTCCAGGACACTGTCCAAATATAGTTCGGGTGTGCGGTGCTCCTTGCTTGCGGGCGGTCCCACGGTCATCAGCTTCGTGGCATCCATCTTCGCCCAGTGCATCTTGGCGCGGGCGAAGGCCAGTCGTGCGCCTTCAATGCAGACCGACCGCTTGATGGCATCAAGCCGAGAGCAGGCACTGACAAGCCGCTTCACGAGTCCGAAGTAGCTGCTAGGAATAGCTTCGGCAGGCCATAGCCGGATTATCAAATCAATCATGGCTAGTTCGGTTGCCCTATGCAGCTCGACCAGCTGTTTCAACTGATCGCTAAAGGGCACTGGATGTTCTAGAGCAAGGTATTGCGACCAGAACAGCTTCTCCATAGAGCTCCCCTCGTCGGCTTGGTAGAATTCCACAGCATCTGACACATTGCACGGCAGATCCGCAAACACCGCTGGAGAACTCCAATCTGGGTCAATAAGAGGAACCTTTTGTAGGACCTTGAAGTATGTCTAGAGGGGGGGTGATTAGACTACTTGACCAATTAAAAACTTAGCCTTTTTCCAATTTTAGAGTTTGGCATATTTTAGCTATCTTAGGGCAAGTCAAGCTATCATCACACAATTCAAGCAAGCATGCAAAGGGTATATAGGCAGCAGAAATTAAAGCATGCAACTTGCAAGAAAGTAAAGGGAAGGGTTTGGAGGATTCAAACGCAAGTGGAGACACGGATGTTTTTGGCGTGGTTCCAATAGGTGGTGCTATCGTACATCCACATTGATGGAGACTTCAACCCACGAAGGGTAACGGTTGCGCGAGTCCAAGAAGGGCTCCACCCACGAAGGGTCCACGAAGAAGCAACCTTGTCTATCCCACCATGGCCGTCGCCCACGAAGGACTTGCCTCACTAGCGGTAGATCTTCACGAAGTAGGCGATCTCCTTGCCCTTACAAACTCCTTGGTTCAACTCCACAATCTTGTCGGAGGCTCCCAAGTGACACCTAGCCAATCTAGGAGACACCACTCTCCAAGAAGTAACAAATGGTGCGTTGATGATGAACTCCTTGCTCTTGGGCTTCAAATGATAGTCTCCCAACACTCAACTCCCCCTCATAGGTTTTGGATCTGGTGGAAAGAAGATTTGAGTTGAAAGCAACTTGAGGAAGGCTAGAGATCAAGATTCATATGGTAGGAATGGAATATCTTGGCCTCAACACATGAGTAGGTGGTTCTCTCTCAGAAATGGTAAGTTGGAAGTGTAGGTTTGTTCTGATGGCTCTCTCCACGAATGAAGAGGAGGTGGAGGGGTATATATAGCCTCCACACAAATTCTAACCGTTACACACAATTTACCAAACTCGGTGGGACCGAATCATCAAACTCGGTCAGACCAATTTAGTAAAGCTAGTGACCATTAGGATTTTCGGTGGGACCGAAATGCAACTCGGTAAGACCGATATGGTTAGGGTTAGGGCATAACGTAATCTCGGTGAGACCGATTACACAAACTCGGTGAGACCGATTTTGGTAATTAGCTAACCAGAGAGTTGGTCAGGTAAACTTAGTGGGACCGATTTGCTCTTTTCGGTGAGATCAAAATGTTACAAAAGGGAAACAGAGAGTTTACATTGCAATCTCGGTGGGACCGATCGCTCACTTAGGTTAGACCGAAACGTTACGAAGGGAAATAGAGAGATTACTATCCCATCTCGGTGAGACCGAGATCCCTATCGGTAGGACCAATTTGCCTAGGGTTTGTGGCAGTGGCTATGACATTAGAACTCGGTGGCGCCGGATAGGAAGAATCGGTGTGACCGATTTTGGCTTTAGGTTTAGGTCATTTGTGGATGTGGGAAAGTAGTTGAGGGTTTTTGGAGCATATCACCAAGCACATGAAGCAAGAGGCTCATTAAGCAACACCTCATCCCTCCTTGATAGTATTGGCTTTTCCTATAGACTCAATGTGATCTTGGATCACTAAAATGTAAAATGAAGAGTCTTGAGCTTTTGAGCTTGAGCCAATCCTTTGTCATTAGTATTTTGAGGGATCCACTTTCATCATCCATGCGATGCCATTCATTGAGCTTTCCTGAAATAATAGTCTTGGAATAGCATTAGCTCAATGAGCTATATGTTGTTATGAATTACCAAAACCACCTAGGGATAGTTGCACTTTCGATCTCCCCCTTTTTGGTAATTGATGACAACATATAGATCAAAGCTTCGACAAATGATAATAAGATTGAAAAACATCTCGCTTTGAGAAGTATGTGATAAGCAAGAGCTCCCTTTAAATTTGTGCATAGTTTAAGATTTGCTTTGGACTGCAAATGCACAAGGAATTAGGCTCATGGGTTACTCTTCCATGTCACATACATCTTGGTGGAGCGCTCAAAATGATAAAGATTGAACACATGCACTCATCACCAAGAAAAGTGAATTATCACATATGGATAGATAAGATAATATCATCAACCATGCATAAGTGTAGCTAATGATCAAACACATGATCATCAATGTCTCACAAAAACAACATAGTATCTCAAGCAATCAAAAGCAAACAAATTTTAACCACCAAAGCAAGAGAGAACAAAAGCAACACACTCACTCTCTCGAAGCCTATGATATATAAATTTTTCTCCCCCTTTGGCAACAAGTTACCAAAAAGTTCATAGAAAATGCATAGTGCTAGATCGACTCTCAGGCTTGATCTTCAGGTGGTGGTGTAGAGATGGCTCCTTGGATGAAGGCTTCAGTTGATGTAGAGGGAGCTGGAGGAGTTGGTGCTAGAGCTGGTTGCACTGGAGCTGTAGGAGCTGTAGCTGGTGCAGATGATGTGGCTCTGGTGTTTGTCACAGGCACTGCAGCTGACCTCTGAGCTCTAGGTACTCTGGCAAATACATTAGTGGTAATCTTGCCCTTCCTCTCCTGCATGTCATCCTGTAGCTGCTCCACAACTGACTGAATCTCAGTTACTTTGACATCTAGATCATAGAATTTTTGTTCCATGATTCTTTCCAAGCTCTCCTGGTTTTGAGTTAGGGTGGCCAACCCCTTCTCAATCCTCAGTGTTGATGCTATCAAGTAACCAAGATGCTCCTGCTTGTTCTTCAGAAAGTACTCAGATGGCTCCTCTTGAGTTGGCATCTTGGCAGCCTTCTCTTTCCTTGCCTTCTCCTTCTTCTCTTGAGCTTGTACTGATGATGGTTCATTCTCAGTCATGACAACCTGATTGTCCTCAAAGTATGGATAAAGAGGAAAATGTTCCTTATCCAATAGATATTTTCCTGTGCCCATCTTTGAGTTAATCAACTCTTGAATCTGAGGGGCATATCCACAGCTTCTCTTTTGATCTACTGCTGTCCTCTTAATGGTCTCAACCATAAGGCTCATGACCTTGAATTTCTATGTCACATCAAACAAATGCAACATGTTGATTGCATGCCCTCTAATCATGTTGTGGTCACCAGACTTAGGTAGCAGGGTGTGCCTTAGGATCCAGTTGATTGTAGGCAGCCCTGACAGAAGAAAGTGGACTGATCCAAAGGAGAAAGTCTCTAGAGCTTTGTCTGGGATCTCCTTGTACATATGTGCCATGGTATTGTGTCCCATTTTCTTCTTGGCATAGACATCCAAGTCATCTTCACTCTCCTTGGGGGCATTGATCAGTTTTTCCCACTCCTCAACGGTTGACTGGTACCTCGTACCTTCTGACATCCACACTATTCTGCCATCTGGATAGAAGTGTGCTGTGGAGTAGAATTGCATAATGAGTTCATCATTCCAGTTGGTGAGCTTCTGCCCAACAAAATCTGCAACTCCACAAGCTTCAAAACTGTCATACACTCCAGGATAGTGTTCTTCATTTTCCTTCATGTAGGTCCAGTCGACCCACCTCATATCACACACTATGGGCTTCTTGTCCAACAAAATTGTCTCATAGAAGTCCTGCTGTTCCTTTGTGTGGAACCTGTAAGCAACAGCAGTCCTTCTCCTTGTGGCATATGGATCTGTCATCCTCCATAGCCTCAACCCTGAGTCTCTTCTGATGTTCATGTCCTCAGCCACAGGATGGGCATCATTATGGTCTGGTATCTTGCGCTTGAGCTTCCTCAGGACTTGTCCTTCTTCATCTTCCTCATCAGCAACTTCAGGCACTGGGGCCTTGTTCTTCTCAGCAGCTGGAATACTCCTGGTATTCCTCTTTGGTGCAAGCTTGGGCTTGGGGGCAGCTTTGGGTGCTTCCTTGGGCTTTGATGTTGCAGCCCCTGACTTAATTGCATCACCCATAAGCTTTTGTGCCTTGGGTGCTGGTGCAGCAACCTCTTCTTCCTTTTCCATCATGGAAGATTGCCCAACAACTCTAGCTATGGTCTTTTTGAACCTTTCTTTCCTTTTCTTTCCTTCTGCAGCAGGCTCTTTGGATTGGGATTCCAAAGGAATTTGAGTGGAGATTCTGGCTTTGGACATTGGTTGTCTTCCTGCAGGCCTTTTAATCTTCATGCCTGGCTTTGCTGCAGTTGAGCTGAACTTCTTCTTGAGCTCTACTTTCTTGGAAGTAGCCTCATCCTCTTCTGCTGTATAATCCTCATCCTCAGAATCTGAGGTTCTCTTCTTCCTTGTCCTGGTGGCAGCTTTAGGCAGGTTGCTTGTGGTGCTCCTACTGCCTTCATCTGAAGTGCTAGAGGGACTAGTGCCCTCACTCATGTGCATCTGCTCTTCTGACCTGTTCTGACTATCACTTTGGTCTGACATGCTGCAAATCACTGACTGCTGACCCTGTGAAGTGTTATAGATGAGATAGAGTGGATGAGCATCACAAAATGCAAAGATTTTTGCAAAAGAATGATTCAAAAATTCAGTTTTAGTTTTCCACAGAAAGCATTTCGGATAAACCGATTTTCAAACTCGGTGATACCGAAGAAGTTTTGGAACCTAAACTGATGAACTCGGTTGGACCGAGTCACAGTTCGGTGGCACCAAGACTGCTAGGGTTTCACAAAGTACTAAAATCGATCTCACCGATTAGCAATTCTCAGTCAGACCGAGAGTTACTAGTGTAATGGCATTAGCCAAATTGGTGGGACCGAGTTTTTCAACTCGGTGGGTCCGAGATGGTTTCGGCGGAAAGCTAACCCTAAATTTTCAAATCTCATCTAATCTAAGGATTGCATTGACTGGATAGGAGTGTTTCAATCATGGCAAGAATCATTAAGAACACAATGTTCTAGGAATCAGACGAGGATAGCACTGTGTGTCGTGGTTCCAAATCTGACAGTAGAATGGGGGTAGGTATGGAGAGGCAAGATCCTAGCTATGGAGTAGTTGTATACGCGAGAGATTTACGAGTTCAGGCCCTTCTCGGAGGAAGTAACATCCCTACGTCTCGGTGCCCGGAGGCGGTCGACTGGATTATATGAGTATGAATTACAGGGGTGCGAACCCTTTACACTGAGGAGGGGGGTGGCTTATATAGAGTTTGCTAGACGCCTAGACCCCTCCGGCCTTCAGTTATGCAGGGTTTAAAGTACATTAAGACAGGGGGTTACTGGTAACGCCCACATAAAGTGCTATGAAGACCATAAAAGCTACTTAATGACAGACCGTTGCGTGCAGAGTGACTTTAGATCTCCTGGCCGTCGAGTGGTTAGCTTCATGGTCGAGTGGTTATCTTCATCATCGAGTGTCCTCGAGTCCGTCGAGTGGATCACCTCTAGGTCGACTGACAGGTAGTTTCTTCTAGAGATGTCCTTGGGTAGGGTAGCTTAGACAGGTCCATGACCCTACCCTAGGTACATAACATCATCATTAGCCCCCGAATGGATCGAGGTTTGAGTGGGGAAGGAGTTTAGAATTCTTCCGACCCATTTTTCGTGCTATGAGTATGGCCTGTCTTGGATCAATGAACTTTTAGGTGACAGCATCAACTTCTTTTTCAGTCGCCTTGATCCATTCTTTGTATCTGTCAAGTGAAGTTTTCGCCTGGAGAGCTCCGAGTGACGGAGTGGAGGAGATCTTCTGCCTGACGAGCTGTTCTGCAAGCCATGGATTTTGCGGGATTCGAATTTTGGGAAGTGCGCGAGACGGGGCGTAGCCGCAGCAATCGTACGGGATAAGGCAGGGACGCCTCGATCTCCGCGCCACCTTTTTCGCCATGTATCACGCACGCGACTGTTGCGAGATTTGACAGGATCGTCCGGGCCTACGTGTCAGCCACTCGGGAGTAGCCTTATATAAAGCGCCGGACGGGGGGTTTTCAACAGTGCGCCCTTATTCCTCCCTCTTCTCCAGATTTCTCCGCCGCGTTTGCCTCTGCCTCCGCGCCGCTGCTCCATGTGTGTTTCGCCAGCAACGATGGTGAAGGAGAGGACGGCGGCTCTGGAGCGGGCGAAGAAAGCGACGGCGAGGGAGAAGGGGAGGGGAACCAGTCGGAGTGGCTCTTCATCGAGGACCGGCCTGCCGCTGGGCTAGATCCAGGGCGACTGGATCCGCTCGACCATTAGCCAGGCGGATCTCGACGACCTGGCTGACGGTGGGCTGATCCCCCATGGGTCGGCGCGGCTGCCGAGGAGGGAGTCGGAGCTGCAGCCTCAGGAGGGTGAGTGCGTTCTCTTTGTAGTTTTCGTTTTTGGTCAATTGTGTCTTCGTTTCCAATTCTGGATTTATCTTGCAGCTCCTCATCATGTCATCGATCTCCCTCATGACGATGATGAGGTGCCCCTGAGGGCAAGGAAGAATAGACAGGCTGCGGCTGGCAAGACCACTCGGACTGCGTCAGCACCTGAGGTACTGGTTCAAGAAGGTGGCGACATCGCTCGGCATTCTGTGACCTTCACTGTGCTGCTGATGAGTGCCCGACCTTCGTCGTCGACTGCTGAACCGCCATCCCTTTTCGCCACGCACCACGTCCCAGAGGACCAGGCGGGCGCAGCTAAAGAGGCTATACGCCAGGCGGGGATTATGGTGGAGCAGGTGAAGGCGATCCGGGAAGCCAGTCAAGCAGCTTACGATGCAAGCTCAGCTCTTCAGAGCAATGTGCAGGTTAGTTGGCAACTACCTGTTCTGTTAGGATATGTTATCTGAAGATTTCCTTTGCAAAAATCTTTGTGTCTGTACACCCACTGGGTGTGTCGATTGGGTTTGTAGACTGGTGGGGGCACGCTGAGGGCACGCACTGGTTGTAGTTCCCGAGGCTATGGTGGACTGCTGGCAGTTGACTGTAGTATTTGTAGTTGAAATTTCTTCACTCGGTCTGGTCGGACCATGTCGAGTGGAACATTAGGACCAGTGGGAGCATGCTGAGTGCACCCACTTGGTGTAGTCCCCGAGACTATGGTGGACTACTAGCAGTCGACTGTAGTCTGAAGAACTCTCTCTTTCCCCTTTTTTTTGGGTGGACTGATCGGATCGAGTCGGTAGAACTAGTGGGGGCACGCTGAGTGCACCCACTGGGTGTAGTCCCCGAGACTACTGTTGAATCTTTTGATTCGACTGTAGTCTTAGAAACGTTTATTGTTTTTCTCTTAGTTACTCGGAAGTAACCTCTCTTTAATGTCTGTCGACTGACTCTTTGTAGAAATCCTGTGAGCTCATGGCCCGTTACACTGATTTGGAAAAGAAACATATCCAGCTCGACCTTGACTTGAAACATGTTCAGGAGAACTTTCAGAAGGCGAAGGACGAGGCAAAAAGTACGATTGGTGAGAACTTGACGACTGTTTCCTTCCTTCCGCACATTATTGATTCTGACTTCCTTGTCACTTTGAAAAAAAAACGAAGGAGGCTCTGAAGAAGAAGGACCAGGAAATTGCTGAAGCGCAAAAGGCTGCATTGGATAAAATGAAGCTTGCGGAAGAGAAGCTGGCTTCAGTCAGCAAACTCGATGAAGAGAACGTCAACCTGAAAGACGCTCTCGACGCGGCCAACAAGGAAGTCAGCCGACTGAAGAAAGACAAGATTGCTCTGAGTGACAAGGCGGGTGAACTAGTGGGGAAGAAGAATGATCTGGAAGCTTATCTGGGAGGGCTCGCCAAGAAGCTGTTCCTCATGCTTGAAGGTAAACTTTTTTCACTCGACTGACTTGTCACCGTCGATTCGTCGTGGATCAGTTGTTTTATGTTTGACTTGTGTTTTCAGAATTCTGCCAAAACTTTGAGGAAGAGACCAGCCGAGTGGAGACAGGCTTGGACCCCATCAACTCTCTAGTGAAGGATGAAGCTGCCATGAATGTGCTTCGACAGGAGTCTCGTGTCGCTGGTGTGGTGGACTATCTGGCCAGGCTGAAGGCAGCAACATCGCGAATCGACACAACACTCTGGCCAGGGGGGATGCTTCAGAACGACCTTGAGTCTTTGATGACTCGACTGAATGAAGTCCCAGGCCGAGTGCAAGAGTGGAAGAAGTCTTCTGCCAGATGCGGTGCTGATGTAGCTCTGTCTTTAGTCCGTGTTCACTGCAAAGACGCACGAGAGGAAAAGCTGGCGTCCCTCAAGGTGGCCAATACTAAGAAGCATGACTTACGATCCTTCATGGAGACATTCATTGCTGCTGCCACTCGGATTGCTGATGGAATCGACCTGGACGAGTTCGTCGCGCCTTCCAGTCCTCCACCGGAGGAGTAAAAAACTTATATGCCTTAAATTTGCCTCGGAATGCCGAGTGGTTTTGTAACCGATAAACTTTAACAGGCTTGACGCCTGAGCACCTCTGGACCCATAGGGTGCTATCTAAACTTGGTTTTTCCGTTGAATAAGTTTGCATCTGCTTTCGAGTGAACACTACTATTCACTCGGCATATATCTTAGTCCTGGTGACGTACTCTTGCAGGTTGGAGTACAAGTTGCAGTCGACCTGCATCCTTGTGGGTCGGGAGATGGCGCACGTTGTATTTGTGGCGGAGCTCAGAAGGAGAAGGTATCAGTCGACCTATACCTCGTCGTCCTTGTGAGTCAAAATATATTTCAAACTTAGGCGAGCACTGGGCTGCAGCTAAGCCTCCGAGTGGGAGGTTTGCTCTCCACTTGGTAGGATTTTCAAAAACTTAGGCGAGCACTGGGCTGCAGCTAATCCCCCGAGTGGGAGGTTCGCTCTCCACTGGGTAGGATTTTCAAAAACTTAGGCGAGCACCGGGCTGCAGCTAAGCCACCGAGTGGGAGGTTCGCTCTCCACTCGGTAGAATTTTCAAAAACTTAGGCGAGCACTGGGCTGCAGCTAAGCCCCCGAGTGAGAGGTTCGCCCTCCACTCGGTAGGATTTTCAAAAACTTAGGCAAGCACTGGGCTGCAGCTAAGCCTCCGAGTGGCAGGTTCACTCTCCACTCGGTAGGATTTTCAAAAACTTAGGCGAGCACTGGGCTGCAGCTAAGCCCCCGAGTGGGAGGTTCGCTCTCCACTCGGTAGGATTTTTTGTGGCACACCTCCGAAGGAGAAGGTAACAATTGACCTGCACCTTGCCCTCCTTGTGGGACGCACATTGTATTTGTGGCGTAGCTCGGAAGGAGTAGCAGTCGACCTGCACCTCGTCTTCCTTGCGGAGCGCACATTGTATTAAGTACTTAGGCAAGCACTGGGCTGCAGCTAAGCCCCCGAGTGGGAGGTTTGCTCTCCACTCGGTAGGATTTTCAGATAATTAGGCGAGTACTTGGACTGCAGCTAAGCCCCCGAGTGAGAGGCTGGCTCACCAGTCGGTAGGACTTTTAAACTTAGGCGAGTACTTGGACTGTAGCTAAGCCACCGAGTGGGAGGCTGGTTCACCACTCGGTAGGATTTGAAAGTACTTAGGCGAAACATATTCGTAGCTAAGCCCCCGAGTGGGAAACTGGCTTGCCACTCGACAAGGATTTTTTTACAAACTTAGGCGAAACGGATTCGTAGCTAAGCCACCCACTGGGGGACTTCTCATGTAAACAAAAGTAACAACAAACACTGGGAAAATTATAACACTCTTGTCTTTGATAAATAAACTACAGAAGTACTTTTATTACATCTCATCCGAGTCAACACTTAAGTATAAAAGGGGCGGAGCAGCTCTGTGTTCCAAGCTCGGGGTTCGTCAATCTGGTGCCAACATTGTAAAGGCGGTATGCTCCGTTGTGGAGAACTTTGGTAACGATGAAGGGACCTTCCCAAGTAGGAGCAAGCTTGTGTGGCTTCTGCTGATCCACTCGGAGAACCAAATCTCCTTCTTGGAAGGCTCGACTCTTGACGTTTCTGGCATGGAAGCAACATAAGTCCTGTTGATAAATGGTTGATCAGATCATTGCCACCTCTCTTTCTTCTTCTAGGAGGTCGACTGCATCTTGTCGGGCTTGCTCTGCTTCATCTTCAGTGTAGAGTTCGACTCGGGGTGCGTTGTGAAGCAGGTCACTCAGCAAGACTGCTTCAGCTCCGTAGACCAAGAAGAACGGAGTTCTCCCAATCGACCAATTAGGTGTGGTCCTTAATCCCCAAAGTACTGACGGAAGTTCGTCGACCCATGCACCAACCGTGTGCTTGAGATCACACATCAGTCGGGGTTTTAGCTCTTTGAGAATTAAACCATTTGCTCGTTCTGCCTGTCCATTCGACTGGGGGTGAGCGACTGAAGCATAGTCGACTCGTGTGCCCTGAGATGTGCAAAAGGCTCTGAATTCTTCGGAATCGAAGTTTGACCCATTATCAATGATGATGCTATGTGGAACTCCATATCTGAATATCAACTCCCTGAGGAAGCTGACAGCAGTGCCGGTGTCAAGATTCTTGATGGGTTTAGCTTCAATCCACTTAGTGAACTTATCAACTGCCACTAGCACATGGGTGAAGCCGCTTCTGCCTGTTCTCAGTGGTCCAACCATATCCAATCCCCATACAGCGAAAGGCCAGACGAGTGGAATGGTCTTCAAGGCTGAGGCGGGCTTGTGTGACATATTGGAGTAAAACTGACATCCTTCACACTTGTCGACTATCTCCTTTGCCATTTCATTTGCTCTTGGCCAGTAAAATCCCGCTCGGTATGCTTTAGCCACAATAGTCCGAGAGGACGCATGATGGCCACAGGTCCCCGAGTGGATGTCGTTGAGAATTATTTGACCCTCTTCCGGCGTTATGCATTTCTGACTGGCTCCAGTCGCGCTTTCTCTGTACAACTGTCCCTTCATGACAGTAAAGGCCTTGGATCGACGGACGATCTGTCGAGCCTCTTCTTCATTCTCTGGGAGCTCTTTACTTAGGATATATGCAATGTAAGGCACTGTCCAGTCGGGAGTGATAACCAAAACTTCCATGATCTGGTCGACCACGGCTGGGACCTCGACTTCAGTCGGATCCATGGTACTTTTTGGCTGCGGGGCTTCTTCGGTGAAAGGGTCCTCTTTAACTGACGGCGCGTGGATATGTTCCAAAAACACACCACTGGGAATGGCTTCTCTCTTGGAACCTATCTTTGCCAAATCATCGGCTGCTTCATTCTTCAGTCGGGGTATATGATGAAGCTCTAACCCCTCGAATTTCTTTTCCAGCTTTCTTACTGCATTGCAGTAACCAGTCATGGCTGGTCTTCTGACGTCCCACTCCTTCATCACCTGATTGACCACCAAATCTGAGTCGCCATAAACCATAAGGCGACGGACGCCGAGTGAGATGGCCATGCGCAACCCATACAAAAGTGCTTCATATTCTGCTTCATTGTTGGAGGAATCAAAGTGGATCTGGAGCACATATCTGAGCTTATCTCCTCGGGGGGAAACCAAAACTACCCCAGCACCGGAACCATTCAACATCTTAGAACCGTCAAAGAACATGGTCCAATGCTCCGAGTGAACTTGAGTCGGTAGTTGCTGTTCAACTCACTCGGCGATGAAATCTGCTACTGCTTGGGACTTAATGGCTTTCTTTGCCTCAAACTTGATATCAAGGGGAAGGAGTTCAATCGCCCATTTTGCCACTCGACCAGTTGCATCTCTGTTGTGCAGAATCTCTGACAATGGGGCGTCGCTGACGACTGTAATGGAATGTTCAGAGAAATAATGAGCAACCTTCTTTGTGGTCATGTAAATCCCATATACAAGCTTCTGATACTGAGGGTATCTTTGCTTCGATGGGGTCAACACTTCGAAAAGATAATATACTGGGCGCTGAACTTTGAAGGCTTTCCCTTCTTCTTCCCGCTCGACCGTAAGTACTGTGCTAACGACTTGTCCTGTGGCTGCAATGTAAAGCAACAAAGGCTCTTTGCTGATTGGAGAAGCAAGCACCGGCTGGGTGGAGAGCAAAGCTTTTAGCTCTGCAAACGCTGCATCAGCTTCTGGAGTCCACTCGAACTTGTCTGACTTCTTCATCAGTCGGTAAAGAGGCAATGCCTTTTCACCGAGGCGAGAGTTGAATCGACTTAACGCGGCCAAGCATCCAGTAAGCTTCTGGACATCATGCACACGCACGGGGCGTTTCATTCGGAGTATAGTACCAACTTTTTCTGGGTTGGCGTCGATTCCTCGTTCGGAAACGAGAAAACCGAGTAACTTTCCACCAGGAACTCCGAATGTGCACTTTGATGGATTAAGCTTGATATCATACCTCCTGAGATTGGCAAATGTTTTAGCAAGCTCAGTCAACAGGTCGGAACCCTTCTGTGATTTGACCACAATATCATCCATGTATGCTTCCACGTTCCGACTGATTTGAGTGAGTAAACACTTCTGAATCATCCTCATGAACGTGGCTCCGGCATTCTTGAGGCCGAATGGCATGGTGACATAGCAGAAGCACCCGAATGGAGTGATGAAAGCTGTTTTGATTTCGTCGGGTCCATATAGACGGATCTGATGGTAACTGGAATAAGCGTCTAAAAAAACAGGTGCTCACATCCCGCAGTTGATTCGACTATTTGGTCGATGCGGGGGAGAGGAAAATGATCTTTCGGGCAGGCCCGATTGATATGTTTGAAATCAATGCACATGCGAAGTGACTTGTCCTTCTTGGGGACCATGACAACATTGGCGAGCCACTCGGAGTGGTAAATTTCTCGGATAAACTCTGCTGCCAGGAGCCGAGCCACCTCCTTGCCAATGGCCTTTCTCTTCTGGACGGCAGACCATCGAAGATGTTCTTTGACAGGTTTTACCTTTGAGTCTACTCGTAGATGATGCTCAGCCAGCCCCCTGGGAACACCCGGCATGTCAGCAGGCTTCCATGCGAAGATGTCCCAGTTCTCATGGAGGAACTGGATGAGCGCTTCTTCCTATTTAGAGTCGAGTGTTGTGGAGATATGAGTCGGGGCAGCGCTGGGGTCGGTCGGGTGGATGTGAACTGGATTTGTCTCACCGGATGATTGAAACGCCGACTCTGTAGCAGGCTTCTTAGCTCGCAACAAATCACTCGGGTTTGTATTTTTTTGGTGTTCCTGCCACTCTTCTGCTACCATCTGAGCATCGGCAATCTTTGAGCCTTTCTGAAAGCACTCTTCCGCCTTCTTGCGATTACCAGTAACAGTGATCACACCTTTGGGGCCGGGCATTTTCAATTTGAGGTACACGTAACATGGTCGAGCCATAAAACGTGCGTAAGCTGGCCTGCCCAAAATAGCGTGATAGGCACTCTGGAAATCCACAACCTCAAATGTCAGCTTTTCCTTGCGGAAATGCTTTGAATCGCCGAAAACCACATCAAGAGCAATTTGGCCGAGTGACTCAGCCTTCTTCCCAGGAATGACTCCATGGAAACTCATGTTGCTGGAACTGAGTCTGGACATCGGAATGCCCATTCCCTTCAGCGTCTCCGCATACAATATATTCAGGCCGCTGCCACCATCCATCAGAACCTTAGTCAGTCGAGTGCCTTCGACGACTGGGTCGACCACCAAAGCTTGCCTCCCAGGGGTGGCTATGTGTGTCGGATGATCAGACTGGTCGAACGTGATGGCGGTCTGGGACCATTTCAGATAACTGGGTGTCGCCGGAGCAACCATATTTACCTCACGGTTGATAACTTTCAATCGACTTTTGCTCTCAACATCAGCAAAAATCATCAGGGTGGAATTGACATGGGGGTATCCTCCATCACTGTCCTCTTTGTCCTCAACCTTGTCCGACTCCTTTTCCTTATCCTTGGGTTGTTTCCCCTGAAACTGCTGGATTAAGAGCCGGCACTGGCGAGTGGTATGTTTCGGGTAAATGAAGTTACCCTCCTCGTCTTTCTTCGTGTGGATGTGGCATGGTAAATCCATCACGTCGTTTCCTTCCTTGTCCTTCACCTTCTTGGGGTTCCAAGATCCTTTGGGCTTTCCTTTAAACTTGCCCTGAGTCACGGCCAAGGCTTCTCCAGGAGCAGCTGGCTCGGCTTTCCGCTTCTGCTTCCGACTGGAGTTCCCTCCTCCGGTTTCATGAGCAGTCGGCTTGTACTTGCCACTCCGGAGTCGACCCTCTTCTTCACCATTGGCATATTTGGTGGCAATCTCCATCATTCGACTCAGAGTCATGTCTCCGGTCCGACCGAACTTCAAACTTAACTCCCTGTTCTTAACGCCTTCCTTGAAGGCACAGACTGCTTGGTGATCAGATACATTCTCCACTATGTGATGTAATGTGATCCACCTCTAGATGTAGTCCCTCAGGGTCTCATTCAACTTTTGCACGCAAACCTGCAGCTCTGTCAGACCCGTTGGTCGCTTGCAAGTTCCTTCAAATGTCCTGACAAACACTCGGGCGAGATCTTCCCAAGTGTAAATGCTGCTTGGTGCCAACTGATTCAGCCATGCTCTGGCCGAGCCCTCCAACATAGGAGGTAGATGTTTCATGGCCACCTCATCATTGCCGCCGCCAATCTGAACAGCCACTCGGTAGTCCTCAAGCCAAGTATCGGGCTTGGACTCACCAGTGAACTTACTAACCCCAGTCGCCAACCTGAAGTTGGGAGGGATCACCGCAGCTCCGTGGCTCTGCTAAAACACTCTGGTCCTGAAACATGAACTCTGCTGCTGGTGGGCACATCTCTATCATGACCGTCTCAGTGAGCTCTGTTTTGGTCGACCAAACCCTGAACGATAATGGATCTCGCATCAAAGCCTGGTTCCCTGGGGTCGACTGGAATCCTTCGTCCAACACTGTGCTGGCGCTTGTCATCTTGCTGTCGAGGGGCCTACGACCCACCCCTTGGGGGAGGAGTGGGCACTCGACGCCAATCATCGCGGTCGAATCGATCATCATACTGATCACGTCGACCTCCACGTCCCTCACGCCGCGGGGGCGATCTTGGGCTATGGGCCGACTTGACTGAATTCGCAGCGACGGATCTGCTGTGAATCCTGTTCTACGACTGTGATATGGCTGAATTTTGATCTCCTGTCGCTCGGAGCAAATCCCTGATCTGCATCAAGCCTCTGCCAGCCTCTCACTGGGAAGGCTGAATTGACTCTGCTATATGGGCTGCAGCTGCTAAATTCTGGATCAGAGTCCGACATACCTAAGTAGGTGGTGGAAAGAGCTGGCGTCGACTGGAGTCCGGGACCCGTTGCCGTGCACGCTCGTCGAGTGCTCGCTGGAGGTTCTCCAGTCGAGTGCGCTCAGCCAGGTTGGCCAAACACGCGTCCTCCAAGGCGCGAGCCTCGGGGGTTTCTCCAGTGATAGGAGTATGCAGCACATCCATGTTCCGGCGGCAAAGATCTTCTCTTTGCAGCGAAGTGAGTGGCTCGGGTTGATACTCCTCGTGGACCTGCGCTGGGTCGCCTCCACCGTCGCCTCCGTCAGCACGGGGGGAAGCCGGGAGGACTGCGCGGTCCATTGACCATCAGAACCTCTACCGCAGGATCACTTCTGTCGCACTCGGATGCAGTCTCTACGGATCCAGTCGACAGGTCGAACAGGCCGTAAAGAGATTCGTCGGGCTCGATTGCCGCAACTTGGGGGGTGGTCGACTAGCGAGCCACCGTGTGCCTCACCCACCGCTGAAGCCTCGACCGACCGGAGTGCTTGCACCGGCGGGAAGCAGGGAGGGAGGATGACACAATGACCGACCGATACTAGGTCGACGGTTGCCGCAATAGGACGTCGCGGACACATGCGTGAAAGTGTGTCGCCCCGCGGACTGGGAGCGCGCCGATGTCGAGTGGAGCCTCCTGAAGCCAAGCAGAGTCGTCGGCGATGAACGTGAGCGCGCCGAGACGGATCTCGCGGCCCTCGACCAAAACTCCGCTTGAAACCATGATAAAGAGACCGGAAAAAATTGCAACTTCTACAACAAGTCGCTAAGACACCTGCCCCACGGTGGGCGCCAACTGTCATGGTTCTAAATCTGACAGTAGAAAGGGGGGTAGGTATGGAGAGGCAAGATCCTAGCTATGGAGTAGTTGTATACGCGAGAGATTTACGAGTTCAGGCCCTTCTCGGAGGAAGTAACAGCCCTACGTCTCGGTGCCCGGAGGCGGTCGACTGGATTATATGAGTATGAATTACAGGGGTGCGAACCCTTTACACTGAGGAGGGGGGTGGCTTATATAGAGTTCGCCAGACCCCTCCGGCCCTCAGTTATGCAAGGTTTAAAGTACATTAAGACAGGGGTTACTGGTAACGCCCACATAAAGTGCTATGAAGACCATAAAAGCTACTTAATGACAGACCGTTGCGTGCAGAGTGACTTTAGATCTCCTGGCCGTCGAGTGGTTAGCTTCATGGTCGAGTGGTTATCTTCATCATCGAGTGTCCTCGAGTCCATCGAGTGGATCACCTCTAGGTCGACTGACATGTAGTTTCTTCTAGAGATGTCCTTGGGTAGGGTAGCTTAGACAGGTCCATGACCCTACCCTAGGTACATAACATCATCACTGTGATCGAGTCCATACCCTAGCTTGGCGATGAACTCGCTACCGCGGTAACGGCGGGGGTGAAATCCGTTGACAGCGATGGAGACCAGCGACAGGAGGTGGCTGGCGACGAGGAGACGATCCGGAGACCCTGATGGCAGAGCGAGCTATTGCGTGGGCGAAGAGGTCCGGAGAAATTTCCAAAATTTTGCCCGTGACTATATATAGCCCGACCCTGTCGGTGTGACCGAGTGGAACAACTTGGTGGCACCGAGATGCATAACTGTGTACAGTTACATCAACTCGGTGTGACCGAAAAGTTCAAATCGGTTGCACCGAGATTGAAAACCTAGATCGACTTAGTGATATCGGTAGGACCAAAATGGAGGAATTGGTCAGACCGAGGATCACAAAGAAGTTTTGGAAGTTTAAGTCTATGACGAATCGGGGACTCCAAGTGCTCGTCACACAGAGTGGTTCGAATCTGACTTGATCAAATTTTGTGATGTAGCATGAATAGAGTTTGATATGAGAAAAGCATAGATAGCTAGAGAAGGTTCTTAGGCATTCTTGTCCATCCACTTGGCAAAAAGAAAAAGAACCAAACAATCAAAACAACAAGTGGATGTCCTTGAATGAGTAAAATATGCACCAACATGTTCACACAATAAGATGGCAAATGAAATATGTGGCAAAACATGCACAACCAATTCTAGCATCTATCAAAACAAATAGCGATGACTAGGTCATCTATATATGAGTATATTTACTTAGGAGTCAAATGAAAACATTTGATCATCGGTCATACTCATCGTTTAAGCTTAAGTGGGGTTACCACTTTTACATAATGCATTGTTGTGTTCACACCATTAGAGTTGCTTTGACTCAATTCTTAGAGTTAAGCTCCCTGAGGGAGTCCTGGATTAGGGGGTGTCCGGATGGCCGGACTAAGACCTTTGGCCAAACTCCCAGACTATGAAGATACAAGATTGAAGACACCATCCTGTGTCCGGATGGGACTTTCCTTGGCGTGGAAGGCAAGCTTGGCGATACGATATGAAGATCTCCTCCCATTGTAACCGACTCTGTGTAACCCTATCCCTCTCCGGTGTCTATATAAACCGGAGAGTTTTAGTCCGTAGGACGAATAACAATCATACCATAGGCTAGATTCTAGGGTTTAGCCACTCTGATCTCGTGGTAGATCTACTCTTGTACTACCCATATCATCAATATTAATCAAGCAGGAGTAGGGTTTTACCTCCATCGAGAGGGCCCGAACCTGGGTAAAAACATCGTGTCCCTTGTCTCCTGTTACCATCCTCCTAGACGAACAGTTCGGGACCCCCTACCCGAGATCCGCCGGTTTTGACACCGACATTGGTGCTTTCATTGATAGTTCCTCTGTGTCGTCGCCTTTAGGCCCGATGGCTTCTTTGCTCGACAATCGCGATACGGTCCAGGATGAGACTTTTCTCCCCAGACAGATCTTCGTATTCGGCGGCTTCGCACTGCGGGCTGACTTGTTTGGCCATCTGGATCGAAAGCTACGCCCCTGGTCGTCTGGTCAGGTTTGAAAGCTTAAACTACACGGCCGACACCCGCGGAGACTTGATCTTCGACGGATTCGGGCCACGACCGGGCGCGCCGCACTGTCTCGATGGGCATGATCTAGCTCTGCCGCCGGACAGCGACCAGAGCACCGCTCAGGTGTTCACTCCGACCATTAGTTCGGAGCCGACTGCGCTAGCCAGGGACGGACAGTTGGACGCCACCCCAGGAGCCGCAATCTCTGCGGGTATAGAGCCAAATACCAGCCATGTCCTTTGCAAGGCCGGTAACTCCAAGGTGCCGGGCTCCATTCCGGACTCTGAATATTCTGCACCCCTTTCGATCGAACCCGATCGGGCTCCGATCACGAAGTTCACTGCCGCGGACGTCTTTCAGCGCTCGCCCTTTGGCGATGTCCTAAATTCGCTAAAGTCCCTCTCTTTGTCGAAAGAACCCCGGTCGGACTACGGTCGGGGTGGTTGGGATGAGGACAACGAAGTTCGAAACCCACCCACCACCCACTTGATAGCCACTGTCGAAGATATAACCGACATGCTCGATTTCTACTTCGAAGATATCGACGGTATGGACGCTGATATAGGAGACGATCAAGAACCAGCACCTATAGGGATCCGGAAAACCACCTCATCATACAATGTATGCATGGTGGACACATACAACAGAAACGACAACGAGGACCAAAAGGATGAGGGAGGGATCGCTCCCCCGAAAAACAATCAAAGCGGCGGCGTAAGCACAAGGCCAAGCCCCACCTCGACAAAGACCCAGCCATAGAGCAGGGTGACTCAACAGATGATGAACATGTCGTCGAGCATCCGTCCAAGCAGGGCGGACAATCCGAACAACAAACCCCCGGGAAAGATAATAGCCCGGATGACCTCACACCAGACAAATTGCTGGAACATCAGAACCTCCACCAAAGGCTCGTCGCCACTTCACATAGCCTGAGAAAGCAGAAGCGGAGGCTCAAGACAGCGGAAGATGCACTCAGGATCAGATGGGGCAAAGTACTCAATACCGCACACAAGTACGGCAGTAGTCGCCACACAAAGAGCTATCCGAAGCGGAAACTACTACCGGAATTTGACGAAGAGGCCATAAAGCCCCCACAGTCAGAAAATAAGGAAGCCACAAGGTCGGATAGATGACCCTATGATCAATCTCACGCATCAAAGGACGCCGCACTCAATATGGCGCGCGATCCGTCCAAGAATTCGCATCAGAAAACTGGCCCAACCAGATCCATCTATAGGCCAAGAAAGCAAGCTCCAATGAGTGATGCAACGCAAAAAATACCCGAACATCGCGGCACGCCTAAATACAGGGGCGCCGCACACCCCCTATGTTTTACCGATGAGGTGTTGGATCATGAATTCCCAGCCGGATTCAAGCCAGTAAACATAGAAGCATACGACGGAACAACAGAACCTGGAGTCTGGATCGAGGACTACATCCTCCACATACACATGGCCAGAGGAGACAACCTCCACGCCATAAAATACTTACCCCTTAAGCTCAAAGGGCCAGCCTGGCATTGGCTTAAAAGCCTTCCCGAAAACACCATGGGAAGTTGGGCAGTGCTTGAGGATGCTTTCCGGGCAAATTTTCAAGGGACCTATGTCCGGCCCCCGGATGCAGATGATCTGAGTCATATAACTCAACAGCCCGGAGAGTCAGCCCGGAAGCTCTGGAACAGATTCCTTATCAAAAAGAATCAGATAGTTGACTCTCCGGACGCAGAGGCCCTAGCAGATTTCAAACATAGCGTCCAAGACGAATGGCTCGCCAGACACCTCGGCCAAGAAAAGCCGTGAACAATGGCCGCGTTAACAAGACTCATGACCCGCTTCTGTGCAGGAGAGGATAGCTGGTTGGCAAGAAGCAGCACCAGCGACCCGAATACATCCGAACCCAGAGATAGGAACGGGAAGTCGCGCCGTAACAAAGAACCGCGCCGAATAAAGTACAATAGCCCGATGAGCACGGCAGTAAACGACGGATTCAAAAGCTCTCGGCAAAATCAGAAAAAGCTGCCCCCCAAATACGATATGGACGAGCTATCCAACCTCAACAAAATTTTGGACAAAATATGTCAAATCCACAGCACTCCGGGGAGACCTGCAAACCATACCCACAGAGATTGTTGGGTCTTTAAGCAGTCCGGCAAGCTCAACGCCGAACACAAGGGGCTCAACACACAAAGTGAAGATGACCATGCACCCCACGAGCAGATCACCAAAGAACAAAAGAAGTTCCCACAAGAAATCAAGACAGTAAATCTACTTCATGTGACGAAAGGGAAGAATAGAACGACACCTACAATGACACGCGCCGTACAGCCAGCCCCGGAGGAGAAACCCCACTGGTTGTTACAACCAATCACCTTCGATCATCAGGATTACTCTAGAGGAGACCAGAACACAGGCTGGACTGCCTTGGTCCTAAATCCAATCATTAACGGACTCCAATTTACAAACGCCCTTATGGATGGCGGCAGCGACTTGAACCTGTTATATCAGGACACAGTCCGCAAACTCGGGGTAAACCCAGTCGTAATCCACCTCAGCAACACTTCCTTTCAAGGAGTAACGCCAGGTTCGGATACCCCAAGTATGGGTTCCCTTACGTTAGAAGTCACGTTCGGATCACCCGACAACTTCCGAAGCGAAATGCTAACATTCCACATCGCCCCATTCGTAAGTCGCTATCAAGCGCTACTCGGACGTGAAGCTTTCGCCCGCTTTAACACAATACCGCACTACGCATCCCTTACACTTAAAATGCCCGGTCCAAAGGGCATCATTTCATTACAAGGGAACATAAATTGATCCACAAAAGTACGGGCAGGGGTGCGGCTGCCTAGACAGCTGCCCACAAATCCATCCCTACTATCCCGGACACGGCTAGACGAGTCCAGCGTCAACATGCTCAAATAGCCGCATACCCTCGTGCAAGGGTATCCGTGTGCTCATGCCCGGAGACAATACGGCCCAACTTTTGCTCCAACTATATCTTGTTTATTTCGATATAGATTTCTCGCACGCTTATTTTTTACTAAGTTCCTCTCTTTCGCAGACGAACATCATGGTACGCCCGTCCAGGATACGGCACAACGGAGACACATGCCCAGACGTGTAGCAGGGACCCGTTCCAAGGATTCTTTTCAGATTAAGACCCTGTGTAGACCTTTTTTTACTGTCTCTTGTTGATAACATCCCCCGGTTTTCTCTATAGCCGAGGAGGAGGCTGGCGTCTTGGCATGTGGCCATGCCAGAATTTTTGCACATACCTGGACACTAGGGGCTTTTTTACCAAGGGCTCTATTTCGGCCCATCTTCATAAAGACCAAATACCTTAGGGAGTGTTCGGCGTCGCGAGTTTGGCCCTATATGCATCAGCTCCGAATCATGTCTTTGGTCAAATGTTGGGTTTGCCCGGCTCCTGTGTTTTGCTGCCTTACATTCCGTTATATTGGCTAACGCGGCACCAGGAGAACTACTGCGATTGTGCCCCAGTTCGGCCGGGTGAGCACCTCAATAGAGAAAGCCGAAAACTGACTGTCATGATATAGCGAGAGACTGGTCAACCACTCGATGACATTCAGAATCTTTAGGATTCCCCCGCATTAACGAAGGGCTGCTTCCCGGTCAGGCACACTCGCGCCCCGAATTCGGGCGAGCGCGGTGCCCCTAGGGGCTATTCAGTAGTCCCACTGTCAAACTCCTATGGCTAATGAAAGTGATAAAGCATTATAGTCTGGTTGCCTAGTTCGCCGCGCCACCACCTCCTTTGTAGGACCAAGACGTTGGATTAAATGTGAAAAGGCACCTTTTTGCGAACACCCCCACATTCTATGCGTGGGGGCTGAAGCCAACGACTGCCATCTTTCATGTTATATACAAATATATACATTAAACGGTCGCACAGGAGGCATCATGATTCTTGCAAGCACAGGTATAAAAAATCTTTTTTCATAAAAACACAATTCGTCTTACAGATAGTTTAAGCTATTCGAAGACAACATCCTTCGAGCACTGCGACTCTATTATACGAGCGCCAGAAAGAAATTTCTCAAAATAGTGCTTGGCAGGTACTCGGCTTTCGTCCGAATCCTGGGACGCAACAATACTGGCCTTTATATCTGCCCAGTATGTCTTGACACGGGCAAGATCCATCTGTGCGCCCTCTATGCACGCCGACCTCTTCATTGCATCAGCATGCGGCACCGAACCAAGGAATTTCTGCACCAAGCCAAAATAATTCTTTGGCTCCGGCTTCTCCGGCCACAGACGACTCGCAACATACTTCATGGCGAGTCCGGATAATCTGTTCAGCTCCGCCGAGGCGGCTAAACGGTCGGATACTGACAGTGGGCGTTCTGGATTGTGGTACTGCGACCAAAAAAGCTCTTCCAATTCATGGTCACCTCGGCTGCGGAAGTGTTCGGTCGCGTCCGCCGCACTTGCGGCCAAATCCAGATAAGCGTTTTCCGAACTCCACTGCCGGTCTAATGGAGCATACTTGGGGTCTCCGAACTTCATCCGCAGCATATAAGGCTTTCTAGCCGTGATATCTCCGGCCTGACGCAGCTCCTCCTTCATCGCTCTCATGGCAGAGCGAGTATCCTTGGCTTCGGCAGTGATCTTTTCAAAACCCTTCTGGGCCGCCCTATCTTCTTGTTCAAGCAATCTACAGCGGTCGGTAGCATCCTTCAATTTTATGGCCATCTCGGCCATTTCCTTCTTGCTCACTGGTTGTTACAACCAATCACCTTCAATCATCAGGATTACTTTAGAGGAGACCAGAACGCAGGCTGGACTGCCTTGGTCCTAAATCCAATCATTAACGGACTCCAATTTACAAACGCCCTTATGGACGGCGGCAGCGACTTGAACCTGTTATATCAGGACACAGTCCGCAAACTAGCGGTAAACCCAGTCGTAATCCACCTCAGCAACACTTCCTTTCAAGGAGTAACGCCAGGTTCGGATACCCCAAGTATGGGTTCCCTTACGTTAGAAGTCACGTTCGGATCACCCGACAACTTCCGAAGCGAAATGCTAACATTCCACATCGCCCCATTCGTAAGTCGCTATCAAGCGCTACTGGGACGTGAAGCTTTCGCCCGCTTTAACACAATACCGCACTACGCATCCCTTACACTTAAAATGCCCGGTCCAAAGGGCATCATTTCATTACAAGGGAACATAAATTGATCCACAAAAGTACGGGCAGGGATGCGGCTGCCTAGACAGCTGCCCACAAATCCATCCCTACTATCCCGGCACGGCTAGACGAGTCCGGCGTCAACATGCTCAAATAGCCGCATACCCTCGTGCAAGGGGCTCCGTGTTCTCACGCCCGGAGACAATGCGGCCCAACTTTTGCTCCAACTATATCTTGTTTATTTCGATATAGATTTCTCGCACGCTTATTTTTTACTAAGTTCCTCTCTTTCGCAGACGAACATCGTGCTACGCCCGTCCAGGATACGGCACAACGGAGACACATGCACAGACGTGCAGCAGGGACCCGTTCCAAGGATTCTTTTCAGATTAAGACCCTGCGTAAACCTTTTTTACTGTCTCTTGTTGATAACATCCCCCGGTTTTCTCTATAGCCGAGGAGGAGGCTGGCGTCTTGGCATGTGGCCACGCCAGTATTTTTGCACATACCGGACACTAGGGACTTTTTTACCAAGGGCTCTATTTTGGCCCGTCTTCAGAAAGACCAAATACCTTAGGGAGTGTTCGGCGTCACGAGTTTGGCCCTATATGCATCAGCTCCGAATCATGTCTTTGGTCAAATGGTGGGTTTGCCCGGCTCCTGTGTTTTGCTGCCTTACGTTCCGTTATATCGGCTAACGCGGCACCAGGAGAACTACTGCGATTGTGCCCCGGTTCGGCCGGGTGAGCACCTCAGTAGAGAAAGCCGAAAACTGACTGTCATGATATAGCGAGAGACTGGTCAACCACTCGATGACTTTCGGAATCTTTAGAATTCCCCTGCATTAACGAAGGGCTGCTTCCCGATCAGGCACACTCGCGCCCCGAATTCGGACGAGCGCAGTGCCCCTAGGGGCTATTCAGTAGTCCCACTGTCAAACTCCTAAGGCTAAGTGAAAGTGATAAAGCATTATAGTCTGGTTGCCTAGTTCACCGCGCCACCACCTCCTTTGTAGGACCAAGACGTTGGATTGAGTGTGAAAAAGCGCCTTTTTGTGAACACCCCCGCATTCTATGCGTGGGGGCTGAAGCCAACGACTGCCATCTTTCAGGTTATATACAAATATATACATTAAACGGCCGCACAGGAGGCATCATGATTCTTCCAAGCACAAGTATAAAAATCTTTTTTCATAAAAACACAATTCGTCTTACAAATATTTTAAGCTATTCGAACACAACATCCTTCGAGCACTGCGACTCTATTATACGAGCGCCAGGAAGAACTTTCTCAAAATAGTGCTTGGCAGGTACTCGACTTTCGTCCGAATCCTGGGACGCAACAATACTGTCCTTCATATCTGCCCAGTATGTCTTGACACGGGCAAGAGCCATCTGTGCGCCCTCTATACACGCCGACCTCTTCATTGCATCAGCATGCGGCACCGAACCAAGGAATTGCTGCACCAAGCCAAAATAACTCTTCGGCTCCGGCTTCTCCAGCCACAGACGACTCGCAACATACTTCATGGCGAGTCTGGATAATCTGTTCAGCTCCACCCAGGCGGCTAAACGGTCGGATACTGACAGTGGGCGTTCTGGATTGTGGTACTGCAACCTAAAAAGCTCTTCCAATTCATGGTCACCTCGGCTGCGGAAGTGTTCGGTCGCGTCCACTGCACTTGCGGCCAAATCCAGATAAGCGTTTTCCGAACTCCACTGCCGGTCTAATGGAGCATACTTGGGGTCTCTGAACTTCATCCGCAGCATATAAGGCTTTCCAGCCGTGATATCTCCGGCCTGACGCAGCTCCTCATTCATCGCTCTCATGGCAGAGCGAGTATCCTTGGCTTTGGCAGTGATCTTTTCAAAACCCTTCTGAGCCGCCCTATCTTCTTGTTCAAGCAATCTACAACGGTCGGTAGCATCCTTCAATTTTATGGCCATCTCGGCCATTTCCTTCTTGCTCTGGCAGTGAGTATCCTGTTCGGCTTTTAGCTCTTCAACCGCTTTAACGGCAGCCGCATCACTCTTCCTTGCTTGCTCCTTTGCTCGGGCAAGTTCCGCCCGAAGGTTCTCCACGGCGGCAACACCATCTACATAAAACATATATAAGGCCCAAACATCAAGCTCCTATTACTGGGTGTCTTTTGAACATTCCTTGAGCCTCGTCTAGCCGCTTATGTACAAGCGCGATGTCGGCATCTGCTACGTCAAGTTGATGCTTTAGTTCGGCAGATTCATCAGTCCGGCTAGCCACCGAATGCCTCGCCACCTTCATGGAATAGGCGGCACATTATACCTGGGGTTATGATCCTCTGTGCGCCGTCACTCATGACAACACATAGAGTCTCAGGGGCTACTATTCATATAGGACACATTTAATATGCAACTCTACCAAAAGGTACACCTTTTTACATACCTCAAAGCCTGTTAGTAAACTCCTGGCAGCCTCGTACAATCCGCTTTCCGCGGATGAAACCCTTCCAATCACCGTATCCATCAACATACGGTGTTCTTCTGAGATGGACGCCCTACTAAGCAGATCCTTCAGCCCCTCTACCGGCGCGCAAGAGGGTGCCAGACTAGTCTGACGACCTTTCCCAGGGTTCGGACTTGAAAAAACCCTCCGGGATGATACCTCGGGGTCGCCAGCCTCGTGAGACGGTGGAACAAGAGGAGGCGTTTCGCTCTCTATCATCTCTGCATGAAGATCCCCTGAAGATGAGCTCTGCTGAGAAGGGTTGAGATCCGAACTGCAAGATAATGTTTCAGTTATTTTCCTCAGGAATAAAACATGAATGTGATTCATTATGGAACCTCTCCCTTCACTTACGCCTTCGGGGAGAGCAGGTCCCCTTTAGGGGGCGATTCGGCTGGGGCGTTCTCCGGTGCCGAACCCTTTGACGAAGATTTCTTTCCCCGTTTTGAGGTTATCACCTCCGGGTCTTCAGAGGCAGTCCTTTTCTTTCCCTGGTCGAGAGAATTTTTGATTCTTCCCTTCCTAATGGCCTCCTTCGTGGAGGCGGTAGCTCCTTGGCTCCCCCCTTCGCCTTCTGCCAATGGCGCGGCCTCCAGCATCCTGGTTAGCATGGGATTCGGTATGGTCTCGGGCAGGGGGGCTGGACACCTGATAAGCTTCGCCTTCGCTATTCACTCATGTTCAAAGGGCAACTCTATTAAAGGGTAGATTTGATAAAAATATGGATGGTGTGTTCAAATATGGGGCTACTTACTTTAGCATCCGGGCGGTTGCAGCTTAGACCTGCATCCTCGGACAAATCCAGACACCTTGCTTGTGATCCGAAGAACAATTTGTACATCTCCATGGGTGTCATTCCCATGAAATGTTGTAGGACTCGTGGTCCCTCCGGATTGAACTCCCACAGGCGGAGAGGTCGACGTTTGCAGGGCAGTGTGCGGCGAATCACCATGACTTGTGCCACTACGGTCAGATTGATATCTCTTTCTAGAAGATCTCGAATACGGCCTTGCAGCAGGGGCACGTCTTTTGGCGGCCCCCAGATAAGTCCTTCATTAACCCATGACGCCAGCCGTGGTGGGGGACCCGAGCGAAAAGTAGGCGGTGCCACCCATGTGGTGCCCCTAGGGGCTGTGATATAAAACCAGTCCCGTTGCCATAAGCCGAGCTCCTCTTGAAAAGAGCCTTCGGGCCATGGAGCGTCGTCCATCTTGCTTATTATAGCCCCTCCGCACTCAGCGTGCTACCCCTCGATCATTTTTGGTTCCACTTTGAAAGTTTTTAGCCACAATCCGAAGTGAGGGGTGATATGGAGGAAGGCCTCGCACACAACAATGAATGATGAGATCTGGAGGATGGACTCTGGAGCTAGGTCGTGGAACTCCAGCCCGTAGTAAAACATAAGCCCCCTCACAAAGGGATCAATCGGGAAGCCTAGTCCCCGAAGGAAGTGACATGCGAACACCACGCTTTCACCAGGCTGGGGAGCGGGAATGGCTTGCCCTTGAGTAGGCAGTCTATGCGAGATTTTGCCGGTTAGATACCTGGCATCTCTTAGCTTTCGCACATCTTCTTCCATAATGGAGGAAGGCATCCACCGACCTTGAGGGTCGGAGCCGGACATCTTCGAAGGTCCGAAGCGCCTAAAACCAGAGATTTGGGTGTTGGAACTCAAAGCGAGGGGCGGATTTGATTGGTTTAAGAACAAGGGAGCCGGGCCTTGGTTCCTTTATAAAGGAGGTGAATACCAAGAGCCCTCCCCGTAACCGTTTGAGACTCGCTTTTAATTAAGGAGTCATACCTAAGTCACAGTTGGATTACCCACGCCCGTATTGATGAGAATCCCGGAATAAGGGGACACGATCTCTGCTTTGACAAGACGTGCCAAGAAAACCACCTCGCTAAACGCGCCAAGGTGGAACGGTAAAATGAATAAAAGCCTGGCCGTGGCATGATGTCACGCCGCGGAATACGTCAGCAGATTCGATTGATGCAAGTATTATTCTCTCTACGATGGAATGTGGGACTTATTTTGCAGAGCCGGACACTACCCTGGTGTTCAACATCTTCTATGAAATATTCGGAGGAGGAACCCTCCTTGCAATGCCGAAGACAACTTGCGCGCCGGACTCGTCATCATTGAAGCCTGGTTCAGGGGCTACTGAGGGAGTCCTGGATTAGGGGGTGTCCGGATGGCCGGACTAAGACCTTTGGCTGGACTCCCGGACTATGACGATACAAGATTGAAGACTCTGTCCCGTGTCCGGATGGGACTTTCCTTGGCGTGGAAGGCAAGCTTGGCGATACGATATGAAGATCTCCTCCCATTGTAACCGACTCTGTGTAACCCAAGCCCTCTCCGGTGTCTATATAAACCGGAGAGTTTTAGTCTGTAGGACGAACAACAATCATACCATAGGCTAGATTCTAGGGTTTAGCCACTCCGGTCTCGTGGTAGATCTACTCTTGTACTACCCATATCATCAATATTAATCAAGCAGGAGTAGGGTTTTAGCTCCATCGAGAGGGCCCAAACCTGGGTAAAAACATCGTGTCCCTTGTCTCCTGTTACCATCCGCCTAGACGCACAGTTCGAGACCCCCTACCCAAGATCCGCCGTTTTTGACACCGACACTCCCCCTAGATGTGAGATCCCCTTTTAGAGGGATGAACTAACCTTGGGTTTTGTCGATGATGACTTAATGTAGGTGTTGAAGATGTGGATGCTCAAGGTTGATGTAGATCATTTGGAGCAATCCTTTGGAGTGAGTTGCACTTTCAATGTACCTACATGGGTTAGTCCCACAAGGAACAGACAAGAATATCCATAGACATAGAGTGATGCACACACAAGATAATGTCCATGAAATCACTAGGTTACCTTGTCCCTTGCCTTACCAACATGAGGGTTTGTGACTCCTTGAACTAGTGCAAGATGTGGAAGTTGATTGCACTTGTTGTTGCCAAAAAGATATGAGTGAAGAATGTTGGCGGAGTCACCCTCAAGAACTCTCTAGTTCTTCTTCTTCGGGATCCACATCATCTTGACGGGAATTCTTGGAGTTGTAGTTGTACTTGATGAAGTAGAACTTGACATAGTCTTGGGAACCCACTTGACCAAGGCCTTAGGTGCTTCTTCAAATGCATCAATCTCTTCTTGAAGCTTGTCCTTGCCTTTGTTCTTGTGGTCTTGTGGTGGAAGATGATCTTGTGCTTGTGTTCCTTTGAAGGAAGTAGGATCATACTTCTCTTGTTGAGGAACAAACTTCGTCTTGGGGTATTGATCTTCTTCCCACTCAACTCCATTGGCATTGAACTTTCGTTCAAAACCAACACCTTGATTCTTCCCGTGCCTTCCTTGCTTGCGTACAATTTCCTCAAATTGTTTACTCCCGGCAAGGCTCTTGTATACACCTTTCTCTATAATTCCCTTCAATAAGCTATTTTCTTGCTCAAGTGTAACTTGGCTAAGAGAATCATTAGTGGAATCAAGAGAACTACTAGAAGCAACAATATTGGATTCGTCCTTATTATTGTTACTACTAGAGGAAGTATCTTTCTTGTACTTGTTACTAGACTTGACTTGAGGCATGTAAGTAGATAAGAGTAAACGCTTGGCAATGTAAGAAGAACTTTTCTTGCGGAGATCATCATTGATTGCTTTTAAGGACTCATGCTCTTGCTCAAGATTGAGCTTTTCAAAGCGTAACTTCTCATGAGCCCTTAAAAGTTCTCGATGATCTTCCAAGATAGTTTCATGAGCTAACTTAAGAGTGTTTAGTTCTTTAGTTAGAAGCTCAATCTTCTCCTTATCATTGTCATTTGTTTTATCTTGATTAGCATGATTAATTGACGTTTCATCATAGTATTCATCACTAGAGTTGTCAACAAGTATATCATCATCCACAAGCAAGTCATCTTCATCACTATTGAAATCAACATACTCAGGATGTGTTACCTTTGGACCTTTCGCCATGAAGCATCTTCCAATTCCTTCATTTGGCGAGTCAAATATGTTGCAGGAGTTGGTTGACACAAGTGGTAGACCGGCAACACCTTCATCTTGAGTATATTCGGAGTCGGAGTGATAGCTTTTCTCGGAGTGATGGTCGGAGTCGGAACCGGATACCCATTCACCAACATGAGCTTGATGTCTTCGTTTTGTGTAGCTCCTTGATGACTTGTCCTTCCTTTCGAACCCTTGCTTCTCCGTGAGGGTCTTCGTTCATAACGTTCATCTCTACTCCTCCTCTCTCTTGGTGGTGATTCTTCTCTTTTGCTTCTTATTTTTGGAGAATATTGTCTTCTTTTGTAGGGTGCCGTACACTCATTGGAATAGTGTCCAGGTCTCCCACAATTGTAGCAATTTCGCTCTCGACTAGAAGATCTTTTGTCATTGTAAGACCTTGACTTGGAGCTTCTTTCTTTGCTTCTAGTCTTGTAGAATTTGTTGAAGTTCTTCACCATTAAGCTCAATTCTTCATTGAAGGTTTGTTTCTCACTTGATGATGTGGGGGCTTCACATGAGGCTTTGTAGGCACCACTTGACTTGTTGTGAAGTTCCTCCTTATCCTTAAGTGACATCTCATGAGCAACAATTCTTCCAATGACTTCCGTTGGCTTGAGATCTTTATAGTTTGGCATCATTTGGATCAATGTGCACATGGTATCATACTTTCCATCCAATGCTCTTAGGATCTTCTTGATGATGAATCTGTCGGTCATCTCTTCACTCCCTAAGCCGACAATCTCATTTCTGATAAGTGCAAGCCTAGAGTACATTTCAGCGACACCTTCACCATCCTTCATTTTGAACTTGTCAAGCTGACTTTGGAGCACATCCAACTTGGATTCCTTGACGGAGTCGGTACCTTCATGCATATCAATCAAAGTATCCCAAATTTCCTTTGCGTTCTCAAGACGGCTGATTTTGTTGAATTCTTCGGGGCACAATCCGTTGAAGATGATATCACAAGCTTGAGCGTTGTACTGCAGCATCTTCAATTCTTCAGCATTAGCTTCACGGTTCGGCTCTCTCCCATCAAAGAATTCACCTTGCAAGCCAATACAAATAATTGCCCAAACGGCGGGGTTATGTCCGAGAATATGCATTTTCATCTTATGCTTCCAACTAGCAAAATTAGTACCATCAAAGTAAGGACCTCTATGGTGATAATTTCCCTCACTAGATGCCATAGTCTCCTAGGTTGTGAAACCAAGGCTATGACCACCAAAAGCTATGGAAATCAAAGCAAATGGAGACCAAAGCTCTGATACCACTTGTAGGACCTTGAAGTATGTCTAGAGGGGGGTGATTAGACTACTTGACCAATTAAAAACTTAGCCTTTTTTCAATTTTAGAGTTTGGAAGATTTTAGCTATCTTAGGACAAGTCAAGCAATCATCACACAATTCAAGCAAGCATGCAAAGAGTATATAGGCAGCGGAAATTAAAGCATGCAACTTGCAATAAAGTAAACGGAAGGGTTTGGAGGATTCAAACGCAAGTGAAGACACAGATGTTTTTGGCGTGGTTCTGATAGGTGGTGCTATCGTACATCCACGTTGATGGAGACTTCAACCCACAAAGGGTAACGGTTGCGCGAGTCCATGGAGGACTCCACCCACGAAGGGTCCACGAAGAAGCAACCTTGTCTATCCCACCATGGTCGTCGCCCACGAAGGACTTGCCTCACTAGCGGTAGATCTTCACGAAGTAGGCGATCTCCTTGCCCTTCCAAACTCCTTGGTTCAACTCCACAATCTTGTCGGAGGCTCCCAAGTGACACCTAGCCAATCTAGGAGACACCACTCTCCAAGAAGTAACAAATGGTGCGTTGATGATGAACTCCTTGCTCTTGGGCTTCAAATGATAGTCTCCCCAACACTCAACTCTCTCTCTCATAGGTTTTGGATCTGGTGGAAAGAAGATTTGAGTGGAAAGCAACTTGGGGAAGGCTAGAGATCAAGATTCATATGGTAGGAATGGAATATCTTGGCCTCAACACATGAGTAGGTGGTTCTCTCTCAGAAATGGTATGTTGGAAGTGTAGGTTTGTTCGGATGGCTCTCTCCACGAATGAAGAGGAGGTGGAGGGGTATATATAGCCTCCACACAAATTCTAACCATTACACACAATTTACCAAACTCGGTGGGACCAAATCATCAAACTCGGTCGGACCGATTTAGTAAACCTAGTGACCGTTAGGATTTTCGGTGGGACCGAAATGCAACTCGGTAAGACCGATATGGTTAGGGTTAGGGCATAACATAATCTCGGTGAGACCAATTACACAAACTTGGTGAGACCGATTTTGGTAATTAGCTAACCAGAGAGTTGGTCAGGTAAACTCGGTGGGACCGATTTGCTCTTTTCGGTGAGACCGTAATGTTACAAAAGGGAATCAGAGAGTTTACATTGCAATCTCGGTGGGACCGATCGCTCACTTCGGTTAGACCGAAACATTATGAAGGGAAACAGAGAGATTACAATCCCATCTCAGTGAGACCGAGATCCCTATTGGTAGGACCGATTTGCCTAGGGTTTGTGGCAATGGCTATGACATTAGAACTCGGTGGCGCCAGATAGGAAGAATCGGTGTGACCAATTTTGGCTTTAGGTTTAGGTCATTTGTGGATGTGGGAAAGTAGTTGAGGGTTTTTGGAGCATATCACCAAGCACATGAAGCAAGAGGCTCATTAAGCAACACCTCGTCCCTCCTTGATAGTATTGGCTTTTCCTATAGACTCAATGTGATCTTGGATCACTAAAATGTAAAATGAAGAGTCTTGAGCTTTTGAGCTTGAGCCAATCCTTTGTCATTAGTATTTTGAGGGATCCACTTTCATCATCCATGCCATGACATTCATTGAGCTTTCCTGAAATAATAGTCTTGGAATAGCATTAGCTCAATGAGCTATATATTGTTATGAATTACCAAAACCACCTAGGGATAGTTGCACTTTAAACTTTCCTTCACATATTTGCTCTGCATTATAAAAACCTTACCCACCGCAATTTTCTTGGCCGCCTGGATTTCCTGGAGGGCGCCCTGGGTTTCGGCTCAGGCATCTTGTGTGCTTTGGCGGGCCTTGGCAAGTTCGGACTCTTGATCCTTAAAATCGCGCTCCAAGGACTCGTACTTCTTGACGACGTCCTGGAGCTCTTGCTGGACCTCACTGACCCGGGCCTCATGCTTTTTGTGTGTGGCTCGTTCCTTGGCCGCTTTGTCCTCGGCCTCGGCCAGCGCCTTCTTGAGGGCCTCTACTTCGGTCGTTGCCCCTAATAAATATAATGACACTTCAGTCAACACGAATCATTCATCCTTCCTGAATATATACAAGGTTACTGCATACCTTGACTGTCCTCCAGCTGCTTCTTCACACGGTCGAGCTCTTCCTCGGCCCGCTCCAGACTCTGCTTCAGTCCGGAGACTTCCGCAGTATGAGAGGTCACAGCCAGCAGCGACACCTTCTTATTCACATAGACATTTTAGATTAGACTCCTGCGAAATTTATTTGATCCTCTGTTCGGCTTTTTTTTCCAAACACCGGACAGAGTATCAGGGGCTACTGTCTATAATGTGACATTGTTTTTATAGTTGCCTTGCTTACGTCAAAGCCTGTTAGAAGGCTCGTGCACACTTCGGTTAGTCCTCTCTTCGTGGACTGGACCCTCTCAATCACCGTACCCATAAGGGTATGATGTTCTTCGACAATGGAAGCGCCTCGAAGCGCTTCTAGCAAAGTGTCCGGCGCCTCTGGATGGACAAAGGTCACTGGCGGAATAGGCACGCCCCCTTCCTTCGAAGAGGGCTGCTTGCCTGATTCCGGAGCCGTATGGGTCTCCAGAATTATATTCGGATGAGGGCCAAATTGGATACGGCCCCCACCGTCAGTATCCATGGGGGTTTGCTCCCCCATGTGTCCGGTAGCCGAGGCTTCACCCTCCGGCGCCTCCCTGACGGCCTCTGGATTCTCTCCCGGACCTGGGATCCTTCAGGACGACGCCTCAATGCCATCCGTGTCATTGGGAGAGCAGGCCGAGGGAAGGGTCCCGCTGTCCATCGCGGCCGGATCCAGCGAGTCCTCCAAAGATAAGGACCGCTCGAGGTTGGACCGAGCCGGACCGCAAATACATAATTCAGCATATTAAAACAATAAAGTAAAGAGGTCGAATATATGAGCGTGTCCGGGCACTTATGATTTGGCCAGGGGCTTGTCCCTGGGCTCCCACTCCCAGTTGCTGTCAGTGGCCGCTGCAGAGCTGTCCGAAAGGGAAGCTTTCCCCTTCTTGGACGCCTCGGCCTCCAGATGCGTGGAGGTTGTCCTCTTCTTTCTCCCCCCTGCAGGGGGGAATGGCTTTCTTCCTCCTCCTCCTCTTCGTCGTCGTCCTCGGTGGCGGAGGAGTGCACCTTGGCATCTTCGGACGTCGCGCCCGAAGTGCCCTTGCTACGGAGACCACCTCTGGTCCCCTTGGCCTTCTTCTTGGCCTTCTTCTCCGGCACCTGATAAGGCGCCGGAACTAGCATCTTCGTCAGGAGCGGGATTGCTAGGTCTTCGAGTAGCGGAGCCGGCCAGTTAATCCGCTCCACCATCTCTGTCCAAGTCTGAAAAAATTAATAGGGAGGCTTAGACGCTTTCCTCGAATATGCAAGTAAAGGGTATACCTTGAAAACATGAGAGAACTTACGGGACTAGCAGAGTGAGATAAGTCATTGTCGGGAGTTGGGTGCAATATATGCCAATGGATGACTTATCATGGTGGGAGCGAGTAGAACATCGCCGGTACCTAGAAGCGGGATAAGGCGTAGACACGAATGCCGGCATACTTTACCCAGGTTCGGGGTTCTCCTAGGAGATAACACCCCTAGTCCTGCTCTGCGGGGTCTCCGCATGATCACTAAGGCACAAGTGATACAATGGGGGTGCTCCTTGAGCTGTGCGCTAGAGATAGAAGGAGGCAAGGCTAGCTCTCTTCCTGCTCTAGGGGAGTGGCTAGTTCTAATGGAGTGGGAACCGTTTGCATGGGTGGCCTGGGGGGTCTATATAGGCCTACCCCCCAGGGGTACAATGGTAATTCGTCCGGGTGCTGGGCCCGACTGTCAGTGTCTCCAGCCACCGGCTTCTCCACCGATGTTGGGGCCCGCCGCCTGGTGGGCCCCGCCGACTGGTTGGTGGCTGCTTACTGTAGCCGTGTCGTTGGTGACGGGGGCTTGGTCATCTGAGTGTGGCTACAGTCCCGCCGCCCTGGTGGGAGGCCACTGTAGCCACACCTGGTCTTATCAGCTTAATGGCGTGCTTGCCTCGGGGCAAGGGACGGCCGCCTGCTGGAGGCCGGCCCCTCTCGAATCCGTCTGGTTGAGCTTCCGCCGTCTTTCATGGGGTCACTGCCCGATAGGGCCCGCCACCGGTAGGCCGTACCGACAGGCCGTCATGGGGAACAGGGCTCCACCTGCCCGGAGTGATATCAGGGGAGATATGGCACAGTGCCCCGTCGTGCGGAGATCTCCGTCTATACGGAGCACTGTAGCCATGCCCATCTCGAGCGTTGGAGGCGACGTGCTTCACTGTGGTCATGCTTTGACTTGTACTCTTGATGGGGGCTCGGCCGCACCGTAGTCGTGAGGTGGCCGCCTACCCGTTGCCGCCCTCTCTAGAGGGCGGCCGCCAGGAGTCAGTCACTCGGAGCGCCCTAGACTTGGGTTGGCCGCCCTCTGGCAGCCGGCCGCTGAGCCAGCCGGCACCAGAGGGCGGAGCTTCAGCTTGGGGTCCAGCTAGGCGGAGCTGGCCCAAAGTCTTGATAAATCCAGGGACTCGGGTGAGCCTACCCGTGGCCCATTACTCCGACAGTAGTCCCCGAAGCCGGCGAGGCACTGCGGTCGAGGGGCCGCGAAGTCTCAGCGGCTTCCCCCTTCACCGGGCTCCGGGAAGACGCTGGTCCACCGTGCGGCCGGCCGACTGCTGAGGCCGACCTCTTCTAGGCGAAGCTTGTGCGGTTGGTTTTGAACTTCGACGCAGGAAATAGGTGGCGTTCCTGCTAAGCTTCCCAGGCTGCCACCCGCCACACACGCGCCACGCGGCGCACGTCAGCCTGGTCAGCTTGCCACCCCACGCCTTAGATGGGACGTGACACTGGGTCAAGCCCGCCACTACCGTGCCTCGGCAACCGGGCGGATCTGCTATGCTGAAGGAGACGGTTGCCATTCCCACGACCATTTACGGCATGGTGAATGCGCGCGAGAAACGGAGGCCGTGGGGGCGTGGGCGCAGTTAATCCCACGGCCCATGTCTCGCCCCCTCGGCTTCGTAGCCCGAGGACTATAAGTAGGGAGGGGGGAGAGGTGCGGTAAAGCTCTCGTGCCCCCTCCCACTCTTCTTCTTCTGCTTGCTCATCCTCCGCTGCTGCTGCTCTGTGCTGCCGTAGCACCGCTGCGGTCGCCCGCCGCCGACACACTTCTCCTCTCCCAGCCGCCAGTCGGAAGCCATGGCGCGCGAGAGGGGAGGCAACTGGGACGGATCGACCGTGATCGAAGACCACATCTCCTTCCTCCGCGACACGCGCCGGATGCCCAGCGCGGCCTTTGTCAAGGCGCAGGTGCCGCTGGAGACAGAGATTTCGCCGGCGCCGCAGAGAGACGAGCAGGTGGTCTTCCGCTCTCACTTCCTCCGCGGCTTCGGCCTTCCGGTGAGCGGCTTCTTCCTCTCCTTCCTCGACTTCTACCATCTTCAGCCTCACCACCTCACTCCCAATGTCGTGACTCTACTCTCCGCCTTCGTCACGGCGTGCGAGGGCTACATTGGCGTCCTCCCCACAATCGAGCTGCGGGGAGCGTTCTTTTGTGGGAAGCTCGGCACCTCCGCCAGGGAGACGGCGGCCGTGTGCGGGGGCTTTGTCGCCTTGCGCCGACCGGCGAAGTGGAACGCCTTCCCCGTCATCAAGCTGGCGCAGTCGGTGAAGATGTGGCAGCAGTCCTACTTCTACGTCAAGAACGTGGACCCGGCTGCCGACTTCCTCAACCTGCCGGCCTATGAGGCCGGCCCCCCACCGGGGCTCGTCCCACCTGGGGGTACAAACTGAAACCGGTGTCGGCGGACGCGGCGGCTGCCATTGGCCGACTCCGGGTGCTCCAGGAGTCGGAGGGCCTCGTGGCCTCCGAACTCCTCATCGCCTTCGTTGAGCGCCGGGTCCTCCCGCTCCAGAGCCGCCCTCATCCAATCTTCCGTATGGGCGGACACCGCGATCCGTGTCGGCTGTGCACGAAAGGGATGCCGCCCGCTGAAGTCGCGTGGATCTTAAACGAGATTTCCGACCTCACAGTGTCGGAGGCGGAGTGGCGGTACGGGAAGCGGCCGTACTCTCGCCACAATCCGCCGCCCGCTGTAAGTTTCTTCATTTTGTCCTTTGAACTGTTTCCTTCAGCTTCATTTCGCTCCATGACACAGCTCTTTCTTGGTTGCAGATTTACATGTCCGAGGCAACGGCCGCCCTCCTGGGGCTGGGTGATGACCTCCAGCCGGACAGGGCGGAGAGCGACTTGGACGACCCCGACTTGGGGGCAGCCGCCCTGGCTGACGACGCGACAGGCAGCGGTGGCAGAGCGGATGACGGTGGTGGAGCAGGTGGCTCCGAGGAAGGCAGCAGCATGGGGACTTGGCCCAACGACGATGAAGACGAAGATGAATCGCGACCTGCCCGAAGCTCTGCCACCACCGGCGCCGGTCCCTCTTCTGGACCGCCCGCTCGTGGTAGCAAGCGCAAGCGGAAACAGGGTGCGGCCTTGTTTGGCAGCGTCCCGAAGAAGCCCAAGAACCCGGCCGCGGCGACCAGGCGGAAAGAAGCCGCGACCAATATGGCCCAATATCAGAGGCAGCCAAAGGTGCTTGTTATGGTGTCGGCATAAGTATCCTTCCCTCACTTCTTGTCTTCTCATCAATCCAGTGTCAGAGCCTTCCAACTTGTCTTCTTGTTTCAGGGCCCCGCTAACCCTCGAGAAGTCGGGCGCCGCCTCGGTCCTCAGGTCGGCAGCGACCTCCTCAACCAGCCGGCGGATCGACCCGGCTGCCGACCTCCGGGAGGCAACAGAGTGAAATGCGCGGGAGGCACGCGGGGAAGAGGCCGACCGCCTAGCCAAGGAGCAGGCGGACAAGGCCGCCACGTCCGCCAAGAGGGCGCTGGCGCAGGCGAAAGCCCAAGCCGCGGAGAAGGAGTGGCTCGCGGAGGTCGTGCGCCGCCAAGAGCCGCTGCTCGTGGCGCCCCTGAACACCGCGCCGCCTCCGCCTGAATTCCAGGCGACGGTAGGAGGAGCCGGCGACAACCACCCGATCCGGGAGTGGGAGGGCGGTGACGTAGCCATGCCGGACGTATTCGTGCCGCCGCCCCCGCCACCTCCACCAGCCAGCGAGCCACGGGACGAGCAGCCGGTTGCGCCGCCAGTGTCACCGGTCGAAAATACGGTGGTGACGGACCTGATTCCTATGGTTCACACACCCATGCGCCGCCATCTGGAGAAGGAGGCCTCTGCACCGCAGCCGCAGGAGGTCGGCACCGCAAGCTCGTCAGCCCCCGACACCGAAGCGACCAGCGCCGCACCCGTGCGTTGGATACACGGGGGCGGGACAGGCATCCTGAACCAGGCGTCTCTTGACGTCCAGGCCAAGCTCCGGGCAGAAGCGGAGGCCCTCAAGCACTGCAACAAGGCCTTCTTGGAGTCGTGCACCGCCATCCGTGTAAGTTGTCTTTGGCTTTCTTCTTCGGATGATCCTCTTGCTTCTCTCGTGGGGGCGCGCAAGCGCACCCACTGGGTGTAGTTCCCAAGTTCCAGGCCGGCTGCTGAGCAGGCGGGTCGGAACTTTATCTTGCAATTGTCGAGTGCTGACTTCATTTGATGTCTCTTCTGCAGGACTATCACAATCTCCACGCGACCGCCTACAACTCTAGGGTTCAAGAGCTGGAGACGTAGATGGCCCATCTGGCCGAGAGCCGGTGTAAGTTTCTATCTTTTTTTCTTCGTGGGGGCGCGCTGGCGCACCCGCAGGCTGTAGTCCCCGAGGTTCGGGCCGACTGTCGAGCAGTCGGGCCGAATCTCCTCAGTTGTCTCTTTCCTTCGTCAACTACTTCTTTTCCGCGGGGGCGCGATGGTGCGCCCGTGGGCGGTAGTCCCCGAGGTTCGGGCCGACTGTTGAGCAGTCGGGCTGAATCTCCTCGGTTGTTTCTTTCCTTTGTCTTGTTCGCTTGACTGATGCCTTCTCTTTCTTTCTTCAGAGGCCAATGCCACCCTGTAGCAGCAGCTGGGTGAAGCCAACACCGCCCTGCGTAGCAAGGAGGCGGAGTGCAGCAAGCTAGCCGAGGAGCGGGACTGCCTGGTCGCCCAACTTGCCGAGCAGGAGGAAACCCTCAAGGCGGCCCAGCTGAAGGTGACAGCGATGGAGACTAACCTCCTCGTCGAGTTTGAGATCGAGCGCTCTGCCTGGGCCGATAAGGAGGCCCAGATGACGGCCTGTTTCAGCGGCATCGAAGACTTGGTCGATGGTAAGCCTCATTCTCTTGGTTTCTTGTTTTGAACTGTCGGCCCTTGCTTATAGCCTTGGCCTTTTTCTTCTTCCGCCCGGACATACTTCTTCCTGGGCCATTCTGTGGCCGCAATCCAAATGATCGACGCCCAGCGCGAGGAGAGAAGGGCGGAGGGTGACAAATCGCCGCTGATGCTCCCCGGACTCTTGAAGAACAGGTCCTCAGCATTCAGGCCCGGCTTTGGCCTGCTCACCGCATGCTGCGCTGCCTCCAGCGCATCGGAGCCCAGGCGGTCTCCGCCCTCTGGCCAGGCTTGCCAGCTCCGCGCACCCCAAGTCGGACTGCCGACTGGCTGGAGGTGGCGGCCGGCCGCCTGGAAGCCTGGAAAGGCTCAGCAGCCCGGGCAGGGGCACGTCGGGCCTTGGAATTTGTTACGGCGTGGTACCCTAGGTTAGATCTAGCCCAGTTTGCCACGCTCTGGCTGGAGGCGCAGGAGGAGCTGGCGACGGTGGAAGCTGAGCTCGTCAATAGGGCGGCGGCAATCACCGACTTCACCGACACCAGTGTCTTTGTCCCGGAGGTGGTCGAGGAAGGCGGCGAAGCTCCGCAAGAGTGGCTCGGGTTAAACCCGGAGGACAGCGAAGATTCAGCTGAAGTCATCGACTCCAGCGACGAAGGGGAAGACGGGGAGGAGGAAGAGAAGGAGGAGGAGGAGGAAGATGAGGAGAGCGACGTCGACCTGCCGAGGTCGGGGAGGACGGTCAGCCCCAGCCTGACCGGGCCTCAAGCAACGAGCCACGCACCAAGGTGCCGCCCGCTACTGGAGGCGTCTAGGTGGGGGCCGACAGCTGCCCGTTCCTCCGACGGACGCCATCGACTCCGTCCTCCAGCACTCCAACGCCCTGCCTGCTACTGGTGATTCCTCCGTTCGGATGGAGCCGCCTGCCGAGCCAGGTGGTGCAGCTGACTCCAGTGTCCAGCCAGAGTCCTCGGCCACGCCATCCGGCACTGTCCAGCCGGATCCTTCTGCTGCACCAACTACCAACGCCCAGCCGGAGTCTTTTGCTGCTCCTTAGGGTTTTATCTGCTTTCTGCTTACTACTCTGAACATTTTGTTAAATTCGCGCAACTCCACCCGCGGGGTGTATATCAAAACTCTGTTTGAATGTCGGCCAGAGGCCTTTATCCATGTAAATATTTATCATTGCTTATGCTTGCTGTGCCGACCTCCGACCTTTTTTCCCTTTTTCTCCTTGGTTTTTTCCTCTGCCGCTAACCCTTGGCTATGCTCGTATCAGTCGGTCAGCCGCTCTGTGGACCGTGGCTGATTTGAGCATTCTAGCCGTTTGTGAGGGGGGCTAGGACTTAGCCATCCGGAGTTTTTGGTAATAAAAGCGGAGGCCGCCCGTCCGGCTGCCAAGCAGCCAGACGGCTAGGTGTGATGCCGCCCTCTACTATATGTGTTTTCTTCCTTAGTCATTTTTTCGTGTGGGACACTGCTTTGCAACGTTTGCCCGCCATACAGTCGCTCTGCAAGCTGTGGCTTCTGACAAAGGATTTTTTTGGTGCCGGCACACTACTTGTCCGGCTACAGGAGGCGGCATATTATAGAAGGCGGCGAGGCTCCGGGCCGACTGGTCGAACCCGGTGCCAGGCGGAAGAAATAAAACTACACATTCTCATAGGCATGACACTTATCATATAGATAAAAGAGGGCAGTCCCCGAGCTCTTCTCGGGGGACCCGGAGTCTTTATACATAGTACAAAAGGTAGTGTGATACATACTGCTTTCAACTGTAAAACCTTCGGAGGAGGTTTGCGTTCCATGGCCTCTCCGTCTCTTTGCCTGAATCATCTCTCTTGCGTGCTCTGGGCTTCTGGGCATCGATCAGATAGTAGGGATCGTTGCCGAATACCTTACTGATGATGAAAGGGCCTTCCCAAGGTGCCGAGAGCTTGTGTTGTCCGGCTGTTCGCTGGATCAGCCGGAGCACAAGGTCTCCCTCCAGGAAGGATCTTGGCTTCACCTTGCGGTTGTAGTATCGGCGCAGACTCTGCTGGTAGATGGCCGACCGGCTGAGTGCCAACAGCCGGCCTTCCTCCAGCAAGTCGACGCTATCTTCTCGCGCCTCTTTGGCGTCTGCCTCGGTGTACACGGTGACTCTTGGGGAGTCGAACTCAATATCTGTCGGGATGACGTCTTAGGCACCGTAGACGAGGAAGAAGGGTGTGAAGCCTGTTGACTTGTTTGGAGTTGTGCGCAGGCTCCAGAGGACAGCCGGCAGCTCGTCGAGCGAGCAGTCAGCCGAATGCTCTAGAGGCTCGACCAGTAGGGGCTTGAGGCCGGACAAAATGAGGCCATTTGCACACTTCACTTGGCCATTTGACTGTGGGTGGGCAACGGACGCTAAGTCCAGGCGGATGCCCTATGTCGCATAGAAACGAGCCAAGGCTCCTTTGGCGAAGTTAGTGCCGTTGTCGGTGATGATGCTGTGTGGGATGTCGTATCGCGTGGTGATGTCGGCGATGAAAGTCACGGCAGTCAGCCCATTCAGCTTCTTGATTGGTTTTGCCTCTATCCATTTGGTGAACTTGTCCACAGCAACAAGCAAGTGAGTCATGCCACCGCGGGCCGTCTTGAATGGTCCTACCATATCTAGTCCCCAAACAGCAAAGGGCCAGGCTATGGGAATGGTCTTGAGTGCAGAAGCCGGCAGGTGTGGCTTGGAGCGGAACCTCTGACACCCTTGACACTTCTGAACTAGCTCTTTGGCCTCTTCCAGGGCAGTTGGCCAGAAGAACCCATGGCGGAAAGCCTTGACCACAAGTGATCTTGAAGCGGCGTGGTGGCCGTACTCGCCCTGGTGGATATCCCTGAGTATTGCTTGGCCTTGGTCCGACTCCACGCAACGCTGATAAACCCTTGTGACGCTTTGTCGCACCAGCTCTTTGTTGACTATGGTGTAGGCTACCGCTCGCCTCTGCATTTGCCGGGCTGAGATCTCATCAGTCGGCAGCTCTTTATTCACCAAGAACTTGAGGATTGGCTGAGCCCATGAAGGCGCCGCAAATTCTTCGACTGCGACTACTGCAACCTGTATGAGGGTGGTTGGGCCGGGAGGCGGCGGGTTGGCAGCTGCTTCCGCCTGCTGTGTTGAAGAAGTCCCCGGGCCGACTGCTGAAGTCCCTGGGCCGGGTGTGGTTGTAGCAGTCCCCGGGCCGCCTGTCGAAATCCCCGTGCCGGCCTCTGGATCCGTCAAGTCGGATCCTGACTGCTTCGGGGGGGGCACAAAGATGGAGTCTGAATCAGGATGGCTTGACAGAGGCTTCAGAAGGCGGCGTAGGGCGACGCCGGCTGGTATTGCTTGTCGGGTGGAGCCAATTCATGCCAAGGCATCTTCCTGCTCGTTGTCATTTCTTGGCACGTGAAGGAACTCGCACCCATCAAAGTATCTGCTGAGTTGTTGTACGAGGAAGCGGTAGCTTGCCATGTTTGCATCCTTGGCGTCCCAGTCGCCTGACGACTGCCGGATCACCAAGTCGGAGTCACCATAACACAGGATCCGGCGAATGCCGAGCTCCTTGGCAAGCCGGAGCCCGTGTATGAGTGCCTCATATTCTGCTACGTTGTTGGAGGCGGCGAAGTGGACTTGCAACACGTATTTGAGCTTGTCGCCCTTGGGAGAGGTGAGGACGACGCCGGCTCCCAGACCAGTGCGCATTTTTGAACCATCAAAATGCATCCGCCAATGAGTGGAGTCTGGTGCAGGCGGCAAATATTGGGTCTCGGCCCAATCGACGAGGAAGTCGGCCAGCACTTGTGATTTGATGGCGGTGCGAGGCTGGTAGTAGATGGTGTAAGGGGCCAGATCAATAGCCCACTTGGCCACTCGACCAGAGGCGTCTCGGCTCCCAATGATCTCAGCAAGTGGAGCTGTGCAGACGACGGTTATCTGGTGCTCTTGAAAGTAAGGCTTCAGCTTCTTGGCGGCAAAATGCACGCCATAACACATCTTCTGGTAATGGGGGTAGTTTTTCTTGGAGGCGGACAATACTTTGCTCAAGTAATACACTGGTCTCTGGACCGACAATGCTCTGTCCGCCTCCTTGCGCTCTACTACCATGACTACGCTGACAACCCGACCGGTGGCTGCAAGTCGGAGCCGCCAGGATAGGTGGGGTTGCCAACATCTTCTTCAGTTGGAGAAACGCTTCGTCCGCCTTGTCGTTCCACTCGAAAAGAGTGGTCTACTTCATGAGTTGGTACAGGGGAAGAGCCTTCTCGCCCAGCCGACTGATGAAACGGCTGACTGATGCCAGGCAGCCGGTGAATTTCTGCATGTCCAGTAGTCAGGTGGGTACTTTCATCATCTCAATTGCCTTGATCTTCACGGGGTTGCACTCTATGCCGCGCTCTGAGACCAGGAAGCTGAGAAGCTGGCTACCTGGCACTCCAAAGACACATTTCTCCGGGTTGAGCTTGATCTGGAATCGGCGTAGGTTCTCAAAAGTTTCCTTGAGATCTTCTAGCAGAGTGCCACGCTTCTCCGTCTTCACCACCACATCATCCACATAGACATGGGCATTTCTGCTGAGTTGCTTGAGGAGACACTTCTGCATGCAACGCTGAAAGGTAGCGCCGGCATTGCGCAAGCCGAACGTCATCGTCAGGTAGCAGAAGGCTCCAAATGGCGTGATGAAGGCGGTCTTCAGCCGATCGGCCGGGTTCAGCTTTATCTGGTGGTAACCAGAGTATGCATCCAAGAAACTCAACAGCTTGCATTCGACTATGGAGTCTATCACTTGGTCAATCCTTGATAGAGCAAATGGATCTTTGGGGCAGGCCTTGTTGAGGCTTGTATAGTCAATACACATACGCCACTGCTTGTTCTTCTTCAGCACTAGGACTGGGTTGGCTAGCCATTCTGGAAAAAACACCTCCATGATGAATCCGGCTGCTAGGAGCCGGGCTATCTCTTCTCCAACAACTCTTCTCTTCTCCTCTGACAGACAGCGCAAGGGCTGCCTGACCGGCTTGATGTCAGGTCAGACATGTAGCTTGTGCTCGGCAAAATCCGTCGGAACACCCGCATGTCTTTGGGAGACCATGCAAAGATGTCCCGATTCTCACGGAGGAAATCGATGAGCTCGCTTTCCTATTTGCTGTCAAGGCCTGTGCCTACGACATCGTGCCTCTTCGGGTGCTCCGGGTCCAAGGGTATTTTCTTTGTTTCCTTGGATGGCTTGAACAAGCCCTCAACCTCTGACTCCTGGGGGGTGGGTGACATTTCTGGCTTCGTGCCTGCCAACACCACTACCCGGTCAAGGAGCCGCCTCTCGGCTGCAATCACGAGGGACTCGGCCAGCCGGCTGCTATCTGCGGAGCAAGCGACCGACTTCTTGTAGTCTCTGACTACTATAAGGATCCCCTTGGTACTTGGCATCTTCATCTTGAGGTAGGCATAGTGGGGGACTACCATGAACTTGGCCAGAGCATGCCGGCCAAGCAGTGCATGGTAGGGGCTCTCAAGGTCCACCACTTCAAACCAAACTGGCTCTTGGCGGAAATGATTCTTGTGTCCAAAGAGGACATCAATCTGGGTCTTGCTGATTGGCAAGCAGGAAAGGCCAGGAACTATGCCATGGAATACAGTCCGACTGGCGATGAGCTGCTTCTGCTTGATTCCCAACTTCTCCATTGTGTCATGGTACAGGATATTGATGCTGCTGCTGCCATCTATCAGGATTCTGGAGAAACGGGCGGCCCATCTCTCCGTTGCAAGGGTTGCTTCTAGGACTAGGGCATATGAACCAGGGGAGGGCATCACTTCCGGGTGGTCGGCCCTGCTCCAGCTGATGGGCTTCTCGGACCAATGCATGAACTCTGGAGTGCTGGAAGCCACCGCTTGCACTTCTTGTTGTTGTTGCCGTCGGCTGCGTCTGTCATCGGCCACGCTGGTGAACACAACATAGGCTCCATGTTCCTCTGGGTACTCGTCTTGTATGGCACCGACTGGCCGGGCCGCCGACTATTGGGGCTGAGGAGGCGGCGGCCCGGCAGGCGGAGGAGGCAGGAGTCCATCTCCCTTGGCAATTCTGGTGAGCCAGTGACACTTCTGAGTGGTGTGGTTGGAGGGTTTCGCGCCACTATGGAACTTGCAGGGTGCGTATAAGGTTTGCTCATAAGAGAAAGCAGGCAACGAATTGGTCTTGCCGCCCTTCTGCCGCTTGGGGGCCGGCTGCCCTTCTACCGCTTGGGGGCCGGCTGCCCTTCTGGCTGCTGATCCTCGACCGTTGCCACCTGTCGGCCGGTGGAAGCCAGCTAGGTGGCCTTCTGCTTGTTGTCTCCTCGCTGCTGTCACTGACTGGTGTCACCAGCCGGAGTCCGAGTGGCCTGGGATGCCACCTTGCCGGACGCATCAACCAGAATTTCCGCCTTCATGGAGGAGTCTGCCATGGCGTGCTTGTCAGCGATGACCAGCAGCTCATCGAGGGTCTCGGGCTCGTCGTAGAGGAGTCGATGCTTGAGGAGGGTGCCCTCTCGGCACCCGGCGGTGAAGTACTCGATTGCCTACACCTCGTGTACGCCCTCGCAGGAATTGCGCAGCTTGGTACAGCGCGTGAGGTAGTTGCGAGTTGACTCCATGGGCCCTTGGACGCACAAGGAGAGCTGTCGGGGCTTGGGAGCCCGCTTGTAGGTGCTGGTTAAGTTGCGGATGAAGACCTTAGTGAAATCAACCCAGCTATTGATGCTGCGGGGCTTCAGGTTGTTGAGCCACGTTCGGGCAGTGCCTTGAAGCATGAGCGGGATGTATTTCACGGCAACGCGCTTGTTGCCGTTTGCTATACTAACGGCCGTGGAGTAATCGACTAGCCAGTCCTCCGGCTTCACGGGGCCAGTGTACTTGGGCATGTATCACAGGAGGGTGAACCCCTTGGGGAAGGGCTCATCTCGGATTTGGGGGCCGAAACAGGGCGGGCCCAGCACATCTTCTTCTTCAAGTGCCAGGGATCGGTTGAGATGATCGATCCCATGGCGAGCATCGTTCTCTTCGACTCCCTCTTGGCGGCCAAGGTGGTCGCCGAGTGTCGGATGCGTGACAGGAGGCGGAGTGGGTACCTCGCTCCACGGGGCGGGGGAGGCGGCGGGTCGCCTTGCCGCTCTACTGCATGAGGGCGACCGTCCTCGTCCCGCTCGATGGAGAGGCGCGTCCGGCTATGGCTGGCAGCTGGCTCATTGCCCTTTTCTCCGCGGGCGCCACCAGTCGGCGTCCAGGAAGTCTCCCCATGATCTTGGCATGGGGGCGGCTCGTTGTTTCGTCGGGCCGGGACTTCGGCGTGGCAGGCGGCCTCGTGCTGCGCGGCAGCCGCCTCTAGGAGCTGCTGGACTCGCTCCGTCATGTGGCGGCACTCGTCGCTGTCGTATTTGTCCAACTCATCCTTTACCGCCTGGGCGGCCTGGATGTTCTCTGCAGGCGTGGCGTAGATGGGTCGCTCTACCCCGAACATGCTGGCGATGGTCGCGCCACGCTGTCGAACTGTGCGAGGCGGCTAGGCCCCTCAGGAGCCGGCGTGCCGCCTACGGCCCGGTCCATCTCGCGTCGGTAGGCATCCGAAAGCCGGCGAATGTTGGCCAGGCGGCCAGCATTTTCAAGAAGCTGGAGGCGGCATGCCTCCAGCGCCCTAGTGTTCGCGCCCTCGGGAATGGGCGCCATGAGGTCGCGCAGAGTGGCATCGAGGGCATCTTGAGCACGCCCGTCCGAGTGCTCTTCACTGTTGATGATGAGTACCTCCATGATGGTGCTCCCGCCACTGTGCTCACGAGGAGGCGGCTCGTCATAGACCACCACTTTGGTGGGGAACGCGTCGAGCGACACCGTGTCGGAGTCGATGATCATCGGATCGGTTGAGCCGATGGACTCCAGGTCCATAGCAGGCTCGCTGGTGACATGGAGCTGGTTGAGGAGGCTGATGAGGCGGCTCTCAGGGCAGCTAGTGCCCGCGTCGGAGGCCGGCTCGTCGGAGAGTCGATCTCGCTGACGAGGTCGGCAAGGCAGCTCGCCGCGTAGGCGATCTTCGCACCGTGCAACGCATCAGAGCTGACGCCTTAGGGCGTGCTAGGCTGGCTTCGCTCACCAGGAAGGAACAGGGTTCCCGTCCAGAGCAGATCTCCGGGAGACGGTGCACCTCGCCCCATGGTGGATGCCAAATATCGGGGGTTGGGTGCGACATATGCCAATGGATGGCTTATCATGGTGGGAGCGACTAGAATGTCGCCGGTGCCTGGAAGCGGGATAAGGCGTAGACACGAACCCCGACATACTTTACCCTGGTTCGGGGTTCTCCTAGGAGATAACACCCCTAGTCCTGCTCTGCAGGGTCTCCGCATGATCACTAAGGCACAAGTGATACAATGGTGCTCCTTGAGCTGTGCACTAGAGGCAGAAGGAGGCAAGGCTAGCTCTCTTCCTGCTCTAGGGGAGTGGCTAGTTCTAATGGAGTGGGAACCGTTTGCATGGGTGGCCTGGTGGTTTATATAGGCCTACCCCCCAGGGGTACAATGGTAATTCGTCTGGGTGCTGGGCCCGGTTGTCAGTGTCTCCAGCCTCCGGCTTCTCCGCCGACCATTGGGGCCCGCCGCCTGGTTGGTGGCCGCTTACTGTAGCTGTGTTGTTGGTGACGGGGGCTTGGTCATCTGAGTGTGGCTACAGTCCCGCTGCCTGGTGGGAGGCCACTGTAGCCACACCTGGTCTTATTAGCTTAATGGCGTGCTTGCCTCGGGGCAAGGGACGGCCGCCTGCTGGAGGCCGGCCCCTCTCGAATCCGTCTGGTTGAGCTTCCGCCGTCTTTTATGGGGCCAGTGCCCGATAGGGCCCACCACCGGTAGGCCGTACCGACGGGCCACCGTGGGGAACAGGGCTCCACCTGCCCGGAGCGACGTCAGGGGAGATATGGCACAGTGCCCCGTCGTGCAGAGATCTCCGTCTATACGGAGCACTGTAGCCATGCCCGTCTCAAGCGTTGGAGGCGGCGTGCTTCACTATGGCCATGCTTTGACTTGTACTCTCGATGGGGGCTCGGCCGCACCATAGTCGGGAGGTGGCTGCCTGCCCGTTGCCGCCCTCTCTGGAGGGCGGCCGCCAGGAGTCGGTCACTCGGAGCGCCATAGACTTGGGTTGGCCGCCCTCTGGCAGCCGGCCGCTGAGCCAGCCGGCATCAGAGGGCGGAGCTTCAGCTTGGGGTCCACCTAGGCGGAGCTGGCCCAAAGTCTTGATAAATCCAGGGACTCGGGTGAGCCTACCCGTGGCCCATTACTCCGACAGTCATGCCCATAATCCTTGGTCGTGGGCGGTGGCACCTCATTGGCCTTGAAGAGCACCTTCCAGATGTCTTCGTGTGTCATGTCGAAGAGCTCCAGTAGGGTCTGGTGCTTGGCCGAATCGAACTCCCATAGATTGCAAGTCTGGCGTTGGCACGGAAGGATCCGGCGAACAAGCATCACCTAGATCATGTTGACGAGCTTGATTCTCTTGTTTATCATGTTTTGAACGCGCGTATGGAGTGCTATCAGCTCGTCCAAAGAAGACCAGGTCAGGCCTTTCTCTTGCCAGGAGGTGAACTGCATCGAGACTCCAGACCAAAATGCGGGAGCCGCTGCCCAGTTGGTGCCGCGTGGCTCTATGATGTAGAACCACCCCGACTGCCATCCTTTGACAGTCTCCACAAAGGAGCCTTCGGGCCAGGTGACATTGGGCATCTTGCCCACCATGGCGCCTCTGCACTCTGGTTGCTGACCGCTCACCACCTTTGGCTTCACATTGAAGGTCTTCAGCCATAGTCCAAAGTGAGGTGGGATGCAGAGGAAGGCATCGCACACAACAATAAATGCCGAGATGTTGAGGATGGAGTTGGGGGCCAGATCGTGTAAGTCCCGCCCGTAGTAGAACATAAGTCCACGGACGAACGGGTCGAGGGGGAATCCCAGCCCGCGGACGAAGTGAGAGACGAACACCACCCTCTCCTGGGGCTCCGGGGTGGGGACGATATGTCCCTTGGCCGGAAGCCGATGGGCTACTTTCTTGGCTAGGTACCCGGCCTCCCGGAGCTTCGTGATGTCCTTCTCCTTAACAGAGGAGGCCATCCACTTGCCTCCTACTCCGAATTCGGACATGATTGGAGTGCTTTTTTGGGCGGAGAAGACGAGAGCTTGGGCGCTGGAGCTCGAGAATGGATGGGCAGAGGAAGGAGAAGGCATGGGTGAAAGGGGGAGAATCCTTATCCCTTTATAAGGACGACAAATATCAAACGTCCCCTCCATGGCCTTAAACCATGCCTATTCCAATCATAACAACAGAACGGTTGGGTTACCTATGCCCGTATTGATGAGAATCCCGTGATAAGGGGACACGATCTCTGCTTTGACAGGACGTGCCAATGAAGCCGCACCTCAAAATATGGAGCGGCAGGCTAAGAAACGGTTCGAATAATGACCGGGCGGTGGCGTGATGTGAGGCTACGAAAAGTTGTCAGCAGATTGGACTCGTGGAATATTATACTCTCTACGGTTGTGTGTGGTATTTATTTTGCAGGGTCGGACACGTTTTTAGTGTCCGAAGACTATGGTGGAGTAATCGGAGAAGGAACCCGCCTTGCAATGCCGAAGACAATCTGCGCGCTTGACTCGTTGTCACTGAAGCCTGGTTCAGGGGCTACTGAGGGAGTCCTGGATTAAGGGGTCCTCGGACAGCCGGACTATTAACATGGGCCGGACTGTTGGGCTATGAAGATACAAGACACAAGACTTCTTCCCGTGTCCGGATGGGACTCTCCTTTGCGTGGATGGCAAGCTTGGTGATTTGGATATGTAGATTCCTTTCTCTGTAACCGACTTTCTATAACCCTAGCCCCCTCCGGTGTCTATATAAACCGGAGGGTTTAGTCCGTAGAGACAACAACTACAATCATAATCATAGGCTAGGCTTCTAGGGTTTAGACATTACGATCTCATGGTAGATCAACTCTTGTAATACTCATATTCATCAAGATCAATCAAGTAGGAAGTAGGGTATTACCTCCATAGAGAGGGCCTGAACCTGGGTAAACATTGTGTCCCCCGTCTCATGTTACCATCAGCCTTAGACGCACAGTTCGGGACCCTCTACCCGAGATCCGCCAGTTTTGACACCGACAAGGAGCCAGAGGCAGAAGCCAAGAGTCAATCTCGGCCGAGCTGTTCCTCCACAATGCTCACCAAGCCTTGAGCTCCCACGACAAAGTGGCAGACAAGGGCCAGGAATTACCACCGGCCCGAAGCAACTCGATCTCTAGTCTCGGCGTGGAATCCACACACAGGGATCAAGATCCGTCCTTAACTTCCGATGACTGTCCAGACCCCTTCGACGATCTGGTTTCGCACCCCGAGCTTAGCTCAGCCTGTAGAAATCAAGAACTTGCTAGGGCATTGACTTTGCCCGTTACAACGGAATCTGGCCCAGAGCCCTCAAGCTCGGTGTCCCTCGCTATGTTAAACGAGGCGTTGGACAAAATTCAAAAAATGACCATCCAGGAAGACCTCTCCCCCGCTCACGATCGTCAACCCGTCGAGGCATACTATAGGGAATTTTGCATCCCAACCACCACCCACTTGGTAGCCACTATCGATGACTTAACCGATATGCTAGACTTTAATTCAGAGAACACCGAATACATGGACAAGGGGGATGGAGCCACGGCCAATGTTGATATTGTCCCCCCTCATCACTGGTTGTTGGTCGGCCATTTCCACCTACGATATTTACATGGTGAACACCCCCAAAGACGGCGACGACACTCCTAATTAGGACAGAGGCAAGCCCAGAGACAAGCCACCCAAACACCAAAAACAGCGTCGTCGATCAAAGCCACGACGAAGCCATGCAAGCAACATGGACTCAGCGGAGAACGACATCGTAAATCATACGGATGACTAATACATCCATTTTGTATCATGTTTTCGTACTGTTATTTATGTTGTTTTATTGTATAATAATGCTTTTTGGAGTAATTCTAATGCCTTTTCTCTCATAATATGCAAGGTATGCACCAAGGGGGATAATTCTGGCAGCTGGAAATCTGGACCTGAAAAAGCTACGTCAAGCTACCTATTTTGCACAACTCCAAATGAGCTGAAACTCCCTGAGGATTTTTTATGGATTATTTAAGGCATATTGGAGCAAATAAGTACCATAGGAGGTCCACCATGTGGGCACAACCCACCTGGGCGCGCCAGGAGGCCCAGGCGCGCCCTGGTGGGTGCTGCCCTCCTCGTCCCACCTTCGGTGCCCATCTTCTGGTATATAAGTCATTTTAACCTAGAAAAAATAAGGGGAGAACATTTGGGATGAATCGCCGCTGCCTCGAGGTGGAACTTGGGTAGGAGCACTTTTGCCCTCTGGTGGAGCGAGTCCGCAGGGGGAACTTCCCTCTTGGAGGGGGAAATCATCGTCTTGATCATCACCAACAACTCTCTCATCTTGGGGAGGTCTATCTTCATCAGAATCTTCATATCACCAACTCCTCTCAAACCCTAGTCCATCTCTTGTGTTCAATCTTCGTATCAAAACAATAGATTGGTACTCGTGGGTGACTAGTAGTGTTGATTACATCTTGTAGTTGATTACTATGGTTTATTTGGTGGAAGATTATATGTTCAGATCCATTATGCTATTTAATACCCCTCTGATCTTGAGCATGTTTATCATTTGTGAGTAGTTACCTTCGTTCTTGAGGTCACGGGAGAAATCATGTTGCAAGTAATCATGTGAACTTGATATGTGTTCGATATTTTGATTGTATGTACGTTGCCATTCTCTTAGTGGTGTCATGTGAACGTCGACTACATGACACTTCACCATGTTTGTGTTGGGGAACGTAGTAATTTCAAAAAAAAATCCTACGATCACGCAAGATTTATCTATGTGATGCATAGCAACGAGAGTGGAGAGTGTGTCAATGTACCCTCATAGACCGAAAGCGGAAGCATTATGACAACGCGGTTGATGTAGTCGTACGTCTTCACGATCCGACCGATCAAGTACCGAACGCACGACACCTCCGTGATCTGCACAGGTTCAGCTCGGTGACCTCCCTCGTACTCTTGATCCAGTTGAGGCTGAGGGAGAGTTTCGTCAGCACGACGGTGTGGTGACAGTGATGATGAAGTTATCGGCGCAGGGCTTCGCCTAAGCACTACGATGATATGATCGAGGTGTGTAACTGTGGAGGGGGGCACCGCACACGGCTAAACAATGTCAACTTGTGTGTCTATGGGGTGCCCCCTCCCTGTATATAAAGGAGTTGAGGAGGAGGGAGTGCCGGCCCTCTATAGTGCGCCCTAGGAGTCCTACTCCCACCGGGAGTAGGATCCCCCCCCCCCCTTCCCTAGTTGGACTAGGAGAGAAGGAAGGGGGCGAGAGGGAGGAAGGAAAGGTGGGCCGATCCCCCACCCAATTTGGATTGGGCTTGGGGGGCGCGCCCTCCACCTGGTCGCCTCCTCCTCTCTCCCACTATGGCCCAATAAGGCCCATATACTCCCCGGGGGGTTCCGGTAACCTCCCGGTACTCCAGTATATGCCCGAACTCAGCCGGAACCATTGCGGTGTCCAAACATAGGCTTTCAATATATCAATCTTCATGTCTCGACCATTTCCAGACTCCTCGTCATGTCCTTGATCACATCCGGGACTCCGAACTACCTTTGGTACATCAAAACACATAAACTCATAATACCAATCGTCATCGAATGCTAAGCATGCGGACCCTACGGGTTCGAGAGCTATGTAGACATGACCGAGACACGTCTCCGGTCAATAACCAATAGCGGAACCTGGATGCTCATATTGGTTCCTACATATTCTACGAAGATCTTTAATGGTCAAACCGCATAACAACATACGTTGTTCCCTTTGTCATCGTTATGTTACTTGCCCGAGATTCAGTCGTCGGTATCATTAGACCTAGTTCAATCTCGTTACCGGCAAGTCTCTTTTCTCGTACTGTAATACTTCATCCCGCAACTAACTCATTAGTTACAATGCTTGCAAGGCTTATAGTGATGAGTATTACCGAGAGGGCCCAGAGATACCTCTCCGAAACACGGAGTGACAAATCCTAATCTCGATATATGCTAACCCAACAAACACCTTCGGAGACACCTGTAGAGCACCTTTATAATCACCCTTTTACGTTGTGACATTTGGTAGCACACAAAGTGTTCCTCCGGTATTCGGGAGTTGCATAATCTCATAGTATGAGTGTAACACCCTGGATTCGATGCGCTAGGTGTCTGCCAGTTATTTGTTGTTGTTGCCATGTCATTTGCTTGCGTGTTGCATTTTGTCATGTCATCATGTGCATTGCATTGCATACGTGTTCGTCTCATGCATCCGAGCATTTTCCCCGTTGTCCGTTTTGCAATCCGGCGCTCCTATGTCCTCCGGCGTCCCCTTCTTCTCTCTTTTTGTGTGTGGGTGTTAAATGTTCTCGGAATGGACCGAGCCTTGCCAAGAGGCCTTGGTATACCACCGGTAGACCGCCTGTCAAGTTTCGTGCCATTTGGAGGTCGTTTGGTACTCCAACGGTTAACCGGGTAACCGTAAACCCCCTTTATCTTTGCAGCCCAACACCCTTCCAAAGTGGCCCAAAACCCAGCAAACTCCCCTCCATGCTCTCGGTCATTCGATCACGATAGTGTGGGCGAAAACCGCTCCTCATTTGGACTCTCCTAGCTCCCTCTACCTATAAAACTAGCCTCTCCCCCAAAATTCGCGGACGAATCCCCCCGAAGCCCTAGTTTTTCTCCTCGGCGCCGCGCCGGACATGTCCGTCCCCGGCCAGACATGTCCACCCGCCGTCCCGACCAATCCCGCCGCGCCACCTGGCCTCCCGCGTCCTCCCCACCGCCGTCCGCCCCGCCGGCCCGCGGGGCCCGAGCCGGGCCCGCGCGGCCCGCCTGCCGCCTCTGCCCGCCCGTGCGCCTTCTCGCGCGCTCGCCGCCGCTGTTGCGCCCCGCCGCCGCGGTCGCCGCCTCCGCCGCCCCGGCTCCGCCGCGCCCGACGCCGCCCGGCCGGCCCCCGTCTTCTCCTCCTCCCCGCGCTCGGGAGCTCCGCCGCCCGCCATGGCCGAGCTCGCCAAGCTCCGGAGCTCGCCGCGCCCCGCCTCCGGCCACCGGCGCCGCCCCGGCCCCTCCGGTCAGATCCGGCCCGGCCGGCGCCGCCCAGCTTCCTCCCGGCCTCTCCCTCGTCCTCCGCCCACCACCACGTCGATCTCCGGCGAGATCCGGCCTGCCTCGGTTCGCGTGCCCGCAGGTTGACTTTCCCCACCTCCAAAATCTGTTGTCCCCGAAACTGCTAACATTTTCATGCCATGTTCACGCCATCGTATCTCCGCATCCGTGGCTCCCTTTTGGGCGTGTAATATGCCAAATTGTTCGCCTCGAAGAGTACATCATTTCATTCCATTGCATCATATTCATTTGAGGTCATCTTGATGCCTGAATCATTGTTGTAAGAGTGCTTCATGATGTTTTCTCCTGCCTGTTAACAGAATGAGCTCTTTTGTCATTTTTGCCATGATTGATGTGTGCATCCTATGAGGTTGATGTATACATGTGTTTTGATCTATGCTATGTCTTACTTACAAAGGTGCTTGCCATGTATTTTTGTGATCAATGTGGTGACAGCACAAGCATGCAAACTAGGCATCGTCATAATGCTGATTATAGTCCCTGTTCTGCTGTTATTTTCATGCCATATAAACTTGATGCTACAGAGAGATCCATGCATATTTAGAGATACTTCAGTAAGGATGTTTTGAACATATGGTTATGCTCTATCCATTCATGCCCTTTTTTGCAATTATGGAGTAGTCTAGCATGTCATTTGAGTGCTCTACTTTTGCTTCAAAATGTTTCCTGGCAGATTGTTTACATGTTATTCAATTTGGCCAAGCTTGCTATAGTTGATCCTTGCATGCTATAGACTTGTTCTTGACTTGGTTTGTTTCACAAACATGTCTTATTGATGATGCTATGATTATCTTGTCATGCAATGAATTGTGGTGAGTGTATCGAGGTTGTTAAGTAGGGATCATGATGTTGCTGTTTTGCTAGGCTGAATCTGTTATTTCGTGATGCTATATAAACATGTTGCTACTAATCATTATATGCATAATCTGGAGATGTTCTATCAACATGTTTTGATCTATATGTCATCCTCTAACCATACATGCCCCTGGTTGCATTTATAGCTTGCTTTAGATTGTTCATACCTTGCTACAAAGTTGCTTCATAATGTTGCTTTCGGCCTGTTAACATTATGATCAGTTGTTACCATGTGTTTTCCTAGTGATCCATGCACCCTATGACCTTGCTATTGCCATGCTTAGCTTCGCAAATATGTCTTCTTACTGTTGGTTGCCTTGCCATGCCATGTATTGCTCTGTAGTGAGTTGTACAAGCTCATCTACATGCCTTCATAATTATGTTCCTGCCATGTTTGAATCTGTAATATAACTTGCTATGTTTACGTGGGTGCCATCATATTTTCTGATCCTTTTTGGCTCATGGTCAGTAAGGGACTTTTGATCTATGCATTTAGTAGTATCATGCCATGCCCTTGTTTGCCATGATAAGTTCCTGTAACATGTTGTTTGATAGCTCTGAACATTGCATCGTGATGTTATTTTCGGCAAAGCCTGAAATTGTTATAACTTGCAATCTCACCATGTGTGTTTGAGCATGTTCTAGTGATTTCTAGAGATAGCTCAGTGTTCATGTTTTGTTATGCTTTACCTGTACATCATGCCCATGCCTTTTGTTTTTATGTTGAGGTGCTGTAGCATGTTGTTTTGATGCTTGCAATATGCCTAGTTGTTGTTTTGGACAGATTGTTGCTATAACTTGTATAGCGTGTGTGTGTTGAACCATTGCTCCGTTTTGAGTGTGCTCTATATGAAACTTGCTTAGAATTGCATGTAGCTTCATATTATCATGTTGCATCCTTGTTCTGAGGTGTTTGCTTGATGTTTGGATGCATTTTGCATCAATGCCATGTTTAACTTGTTTTGCTCATATCTTCTAGACCGTAGCTCCGAACTAAATGAGCTTTATATGTAACTTGACTAGAATCTCGTGTAGATCATCTTTGTGCATCTTAACTTGCTGTTTAACAACTTGAACATAAGGTTTATTCAGATCTGGACCAATTTCGAAATTTGCATATGAGGACTTACCGGAATTGTTATATGTTGTTCCCGGCCTCATTTAAACTTGCCTTGATGTGTTGCTATTGTTTGCATCATCTCTTGCCATGAGTAGCTTCATGTAGTCTTGTCATGCATCATGCTTGTTCGTGCATCATGTCTTGTCTATGTGTGGTGTGTTTACTATGTTGTGTGCTTCTTTTCGATAGTTCCTGTTTCGTTGCGATCGTGAGGATTCGTTCGTCTACGCTTGGTTCGGCTTCATTCGTTCGTCTTCTTCATGGACTCATTCTTCTTCCTTGAGGGATTTTAGGCAAGATGATCGCTATCCTGGATCTCACTACTATCATTGTTGTGCTAGTTGCTTCGTTCTATCGCTTTGCTGCGTTACCTATCTTTTGCTCATCAAGTCATCCCATTTGCCATGAACCTCTAACCTTTGACACCTTCCCTATGCAAACCATTGATTGGCTATGTTACCACTTTTGCTCAGCCCCTCTTATAGCGTTGCTAGTTGCAGGTGAAGTTGAAGATTTCTCCATGGTGGACAGGACTTTGGTTGGGATATCACAATATCTCTTATATTATTAATGCATCTATATACTTGGTAAATGGTGGAAGACTCGGCCTTATGCCTCGTGTTTTGTTCCACTCTTGCCGCCCTAGTTTCCGTCATACCAGTGTTATGTTCCCGGATTTTGCGTTCCTTACGCGGTCGGGTGATTTATGGGAACCCCTTGACAGTTCGCTTTGAATAAAACTCCTCCAGCAAGGCCCAACCTTGGTTTTACCATTTGCCTCACCACCACCTACCCCTTTCCCTTGGGTCGGCCAACCCAAGGGTCATCTTTATTTTAGCCCCCCCGGGCCAGTGCTTGTCTAAGTGTTGGTCCGAACTGAGCTGCCTGCGGGGCCACCTCGGGGCAACTTGAGGCTGGTTTACTCGTAGCTAGTCTCATCCGGTGTTGCCGTGAGAACGAGATATGTGCAGCTCCTATTGGGATTGTCGGCGCATCGGGCGGCTTTGCTGGTCTTGTTTTACCATTGTCAAAATGTCTTGTAAACCGGGATTCCGAGTCTGATCGGGTCTTCCTGGGAGAAGGTCTATTCCTTCATTGATTGCGAGAGCTTGTCATGGGCTAAGTTGGGACATCCCTGCAGGGTATAATCTTTCGAAAGCCGTGCCTGCGGTTATAGGCAGATGGGAATTTGTTAATGTCCGGTTGTAGACAACTTGACACCAGATCCGAATTAAAATGCATCAACCGCGTGTGTAGCCATGATGGTCTCTTCTCGGCGGAGTCCGGGAAGTGAACACGGTCTTTGGGTTATGTTTGACGTAAGTAGGAGTTCAGGATCACTTCTTGATCATTACTAGTTGATGACCGTTCCTTTTGCTCTCTTCTCGCTCTTATTTGCGTATGTTAGCCACCATATATGCTTAGTCGCTGCTGCAGCCTCACCACTTTACCCCTTCCTTTCCTATTAAGCTTTGCTAGTCTTGATACCCATGCTAATGGGATTGCTGAGTCCTCGTGGCTCACAGATTACTACAACAACAGTTGCAGGTACAGGTTCATGCGATGATCATGACGCGAGAGCGATGCTTGCTTGCGTTGAGTTCTTCTTCTGCTTCTTCAATCAGGGGATAGGTTCCAGGTCGGCAGCCTGGGCTAGCAGGGTGGATGTCGTTTGAGTTTCGGTTTGTGATTCATCTGTAGTCGGATGATGCTCTTATGTATCGTGATGTTGTATTCGTGTGGCATTGTATGCCTCTTGTATGTATCCCCATCTATTATGTAATGTTGATGTAATGATATCCACCTTGCAAAAGCGTTTCAATATGCGGGTCTATCCTTGGTGGGACCTTCGAGTTCCTTTTGGATAGGGTCGCATATTGGGCGTGACAAGTTGGTATTAGATCCTCGACCGACCATAGGAGCCCCCTTGATTGTTGGCCATTGTCGAGTCTAGAAGAAAACTGTTTTCGGAGTCTAGTTATATCGGAGAGTAGGAATTCTTTTTACTCCTCAGCCCCTTCATTGCTCTGGTGAGGAATCTTGACGTAGGTGTTTTGAATTACTCCTCTTCCCTTTCAAATTTTCTTTAGGATCACGCAGTTGGTTTTTTTCCGGTAGTTGTTCCTCAGCTCTTTTTATCCGGTGCATTTCTCGTCAAGTTGACTCAAGCCTCTTCATCTTTGCGTTCAATCCTCAGTTGTTTTCTTTTCCCACCCGCCCACCCTGTTCTTCTTCTTGGAACCGGAGTCCGTAATCGAGTATCCATCCTACTCATGCGAACTCTTTACCTTCTTTTCTCAATGATATCAACCGGTGTTTTCTCTTCATGATATTCGTCGATTTCCCCTTCCAAGTTGCCTTAGTTTTTCCCGCCATCCCACCCTTTTTCTTCCCGGAGTCTGAGTCTTTTTCGAGCATCAACTTCATTTGTGCGGAGCCTCTTCAGTCTTTCGTCAATTATTTCAACCGGTGAATTCTCATTTCGTTCGTCATTCTTCATCTCTTTTCCAGTGGATTCAATTCAAGTTTTTCTGGTTAATCACATTCTTTTCCTTGGATCAAGTGTTCTCCTTGCTCGTTCGCCTCTCGCCATTTTATCATTCCGGAGTTCGTAAGACATCTCAGAAGATTCGTCTGTGTTCCAATTAATTCGAGGTTGTCACCTCATTCAAATATTTCAATTGTTCCGGTGCATCTTCTATCTGTTCATCAATCCTTTCCAACGGTGTTTTCTCTTCAGTGGGCCCTAACCCACAGGTCTTTTCCCAGGATCTTACCTGACTCTTCTAATTTTCCCCGGAGTTTTTCTCTAATTCTTTTTGGAGTTTGACGTAAGAATGATTTTCATCAGTCAGATGCCTTTCCAAGATCGATTTCAAATCTTTTTCATTGTTGGCTCAACCTCTTCGCTTTTTCTCCTTCCGGAGTATCTCAGTAATTTCGGTGGTGTTTCTCATCGTCTTTCTCACCCTTGAAGATCTAAGAAGAGTTTTTCCTCTAAATCTTGTCCGTCCTCTCAAAGATTCGTGGTTCTAGCTTCATATCATCCTCTCGAGTTATTTCAGTTTGTCAGATATTCTTTTCTTAACCATCCGGAGTATGTCAGAAGTTGTTTTCCCGTTTCTTTTCACCGGAGGCCATCGTTCCAGAAGAATTTGTCATCCTCACATTTCAGTTATCGTTATCCAATTATCCCGGTGCTTCGTTCAAATGTTCTTTCTCAGTTCGAGTTCTTCCCGTTCTTTTGCATCTAAATCCCCTCGAGCATATTGGTTCTTCTAATTCTTCCTGGTGATTCATTCTCTTTCATCAGTCATTTTCTAATTATTACGGTGGTTCTGTCAGATCCTATTTCCTTGATTATCATTCAATCCTTTCCTTCGGAGTTTGTTCATGAGGAATAAATTCTAGTTCCCAGTGTTTTCATCTTTTCTTTTTCCGGAGTTCAATTTCCTCGGCCTTTTCGTCGGAACCTCCATCTAAATCATCGCAAGCTTTAATCTTATTCTCTCTTCCTTCATTCTATCTCATCATCCTTTTGTTACCGGAGTTCTTCATGGTGGTTCTTCATGATTTAATTCATCCTTAAAGTGTTCATCAAGATTCTTGTCGGTGGAGTTCAAGTATCTTTTCTTCTCGCGTCTCGAAGTGCAATTAATTCTTCATTTTCTTTTGAAGTGGGATTTTGCATTTCTCCGTTCTTCTAAGTTATCCAATCTTTTCCATTTGTGGTCGGCGATCACCTCATAATTTCTGAGATGTTAACCATAACTCCACAACAAGCTTATTCTTTCGTTGTTGATTTTCTCAACAACTCCATTCAATCCTTCCTTCTAGTTCTTTTCATTCAATTCTTTCAATTCTTCCGGAGGCATTGCATTGTTCTTCTCGCCAAGTGTCATTCCATCTTCTCAAGTTCAGATTCTATTCCTCCATGTTTCAGCCGGAGTGCTGCCTAAATCCTTTCAGTCTTATTCCTTTCTTTTCTCATCCTAACCACTCCGGTTAGAACGAGTGTTTTAGAGTCTATTTGTTTCCGTGACCTTTTGATTCTCGTCATTCTCGTCATTCCCCTCTTCTTCTCGAGTGCTCTCGATTCTTTGCTTCTTCTCATGAGTTGTTGTTTCACCTCATCCCTTTTTCCTTCCGTCTCGGTCCTAAGATCTCGGGACGAGATCTCTTGTTAGTGGAGGAGTGTTGTAACGCCCCGGATTCGATGCGCCAGGTGTCTGCTAGTTATTTGCCGTTGTTGCCATGTCATTTGCTTGCGTGTTGCATTTTGGCATGTCATCATGTGTATTGCATTGCATACGTGTTCGTCTCATGCATCCGAGCATTTTCCCCGTTGTCCGTTTTGCAATCCGGCGCTCCTATGTCCTCCGGCGTCCCCTTCTTTTCTCTTTTCGTGTGTGGGTGTTAAACGTTCTCGAAATGGACCGAGCCTTGTCAAGCGGCCTTGGTATACCACCAGTAGACCGCCTGTCAAGTTTCGTGCCATTTGGAGGTCGTTTGGTACTCCAACGGTTAACCGGGTAACCGTAAACCCCCTTTCTCTTTGGAGCCCAACACCCTTCCAAAGTGGCCCAAAACCCACCAAACTCCCCTCCATGCTCTCGGTCGTTCGATCACGATCGTGTGGGCGAAAACCGCTCCTCATTTGGACTCCCCTAGCTCCCTCTACCTATAAAACTAGCCTCTCCCCCGAAATTCGCGGATGAATCCCCCCGAAACCCTTTTTCTCCTCTGCGCCGCGCCGGACATGTCCGTCCCCGGCCGGACATGTCCAGCCGCCGTCCCGACCAATCCCGCCGCGCCACCTGGCCTCCCGCGTCCTCCCCACCGCCGTCCGCGCCGCCGGCCCGCGGGGCCCGAGCCGGTCCCGCGCGGCCCGCCCGCCGCCTCCGCCCGCCCGTGCGCCTCCCCACGCGCTCGCCGCCGCCGTTGCGCCCCGCCGCCGCGGTCGCCGCCTCCGCCGCCCCGGCTCCGCCGCGCCCGCCGCCGCCCGGCCGGCCCCCGTCTTCTCCGCCTCCCCGCGCTCGGGAGCTCCGCCTCCCGCCATGGCCGAGCTCGCCAAGCTCCGGAGCTCGCCGCGCCCCGCCTCCGGCCACCGGCGCCGCCCCGGCCCCTCCGGTCAGATCCGGCCCGGCTGGCGCCGCCCAGCTTCTTCCCGGCCTCTCCCTCGTCCTCCGCCCACCACCACGTCGATCTCCGGCGATATCCGGCCTGCCTCGGTTCGCGTGCCCGTAGGTTGACTTTCCCCCCTCCAAAATCTGCAGTGTCCCTGAAACTGCTAACATTTTCATGCCATGTGCATGCCATCGTATCTACGCATCTGTAGCTCCGTTTTGTGCGTGTAATATGTCAAATTGTTCGCCTCGAAGAGTAAATCATTTCATTCCATTAAATCATATTAATTTGTGGTCATCTTGATGCCTGAATCATCATTGTAAGAGTTCTTCATCATGTTTTCTGCTGCCTGTTAACAGAACGAGCTCTTTTGTCATTTTTGCCATGATTGATGTGTGCATCCTATGAGGTTGATGTCTACATGTGTTTTGATCTATGCTATGTATTCTTTAAAGAGGTGCTTGCCATGTATTTTTGTGATCAATGTGGTGACTAGCACAAGCATGCAAACTAGGCATCGCGATAATGCTGATTATAGTCCATGTTCTGTTGTTATTTTCATGCCATGTAAACTTGATGCTACAGAGAAATCCATGCATATTTAGAGATACTTAAGTAAGGATGTTTTGAACATATGGTTATGCTCTATCCATTCATGCCCTTTGTTGCAATTATGGAGTAGTCTAGCATGTGATTTGAGTGCTCTACTTTTGCTTCAAAATGTTTCCTGACAGATTGTTTACATGTTATTCAATTTGGCCAAGCTTGCTATAGTTGATCCTTGCATGCTATAGACTTGTTCTTGACTTGGTTTGTTTCACAAACATGTCTTCTTGATGATTCTATGCTTATCTTGTCATGCAATGACTTGTGGTGAGTGTATCAAGCTTGTTAAGTAGGGATCATGATGTTGCTGTTTTGCTAGGCTGAATCTGTTATTTCGTGATGCTATATAAACATGTTGCTACTAATCATTCTATGCATAATCTGGAGATGTTCTATAAACATGTTTTGATCTATATGTCATCCTCTAACCATACATGCCCCTGGTTGCATTTATAGCTTGCTTTAGATTGTTCATACCTTGCTCCAAAGTTGCTTCATAATGTTGTTGTCGGCCTATTAACATTATGATCAGTTGTTACCATGTGTTTTCCTAGTGATCCATGCACCCTATGACCTTGCTATTGCCATGCTTTGCTTCACAAATATGTCTACTTACTGTTGGTTGACTTACCATGCCATGTATTGCTCTTTAGTGAATTGCACAAGCTCATCTACATGCCTTCATAATTATGTTCCTGCCATGTTTGAATTTGTAATATAACTTGCTATGTTTACGTGGGTGCCATCATATTTTCTGATCCTTTTTGGCTCATGGTCAGTAAGGGACTTTTGATCTATGTATTTAGTAGTATCATGCCATGCCCTTGTTTGCCATGATAAGTTCATGTAACATGTTGTTTGATAGCTCTGAACATTACATCGTGATGTTATTTTCGGCAAAGCCTGAAATTGTTATAACTTGCAATCTTACCATGTGTGTTTAAGCATGTTCTAGTGATTTCTAGAGATAGCTCAGTGTTCATGTTTTGTTATGAATTACCTGTACATCATGCCCATGCCTTTTGTTTTTATGTTGAGGTGTTGTAGCATGTTGTTTTGATGCTTGCAATATGCCTAGTTGCTGTTTTGGACAGATTGTTGCTATAACTTGTATAGCGTGTGTGTGTTGAACCATTGCTCCGTTTTGAGTGTGCTCTATATGAAACTTGCTAGAATTGAATGTAGCTTCATATTATCATGTTGCATCCTTGTTTTGAGGTGTTTGCTTGATGTTTGGATGCATTTTGCATCAATGCCATGTTTAACTTGTTTTGCTCATATCTTCTAGACCGTAGCTCCGAACTAAATGAGCTTTATATGTAACTTGACTAGAATCTCGTGTAGATCATCTTTGTGCATCTTAACTTGCTGTTTAACAACTTGAACATAAGGTTTATTCAGATCTGGACCAATTTCGAAATTTGCATATGAGGACTTACCGGAATTGTTATATGTTGTTCCCGGCCTCATTTAAACTTGCCTTGATGTGTTGCTCTTGTTTGCATCATCTCTTGCCATGAGTAGCTTCATGTAGTCTTGTCATGCATCATGCTTGTTCGTGCATCATGTCTTGTCTATGTGTGGTGTGTTTACTATGTTGTGTGCTTCTTTTCGATAGTTCCTGTTTCGTTGCGATTGTGAGGATTCGTTCGTCTACGCTTGGTTCGGCTTCATCCGTTCGTCTTCTTCATGGACTCATTCTTCTTCCTTGCGGGATTTCAGGCAAGATGATCGCTACCCTGGATCTCACTACTATCATTGCTATGCTAGTTGCTTCGTTCTATCGCTTTGCTGCTTTACCTATCTTTTGCTCATCAAGTCATCCCATTTGCCATGAACCTCTAACCTTTGACACCTTCCCTATGCAAACCATTGATTGGCTATGTTACCGCTTTTGCTCAGCCCCTCTTATAGCATTGCTAGTTGCAGGTGAAGTTGAAGATTTCTCCATGGTGGACAGGATTTTGGTTGGGATATCACAATATCTCTTATATTATTAATGCATCTATATACTTGGTAAAGGGTGGAAGACTCGGCCTTATGCCTCGTGTTTTGTTCCACTCTTGCCGCCCTAGTTTCCGTCATACCAGTGTTATGTTCCTGGATTTTGCGTTCCTTACGTGGTCGGGTGATTTATGGGACCCCCTTGACAGTTCGCTTTGAATAAAACTCCTCCAGCAAGGCCCAACCTTGGTTTTACCATTTGCCTCACCACCACCTACCCCTTTCCCTTGGGTCGGCCAACCCAAGGGTCATCTTTATTTTAGCCCCCCCCCCCCCGGGCCAGTGCTTGTCTAAGCGTTGGTCCGAACTGAGCTGCCTGCGGGGCCACCTCGGGGCAACTTGAGGGCTGGTTTTACTCGTAGCTAGTCTCATCCGGTGTTGCCCTGAGAACGAGATATGTGCAGCTCCTATCGGGATTGTCGGCGCATCGGGCGGCTTTGCTGGTCTTGTTTTACCATTGTCGAAATGTCTTGTAAACCGGGATTCCGAGTCTGATCGGGTCTTCCTGGGAGAAGGTCTATTCCTTCATTGATCGCAAGAGCTTGTCATGGGCTATGTTGGGACATCCCTGCAGGGTATAATCTTTCGAAAGCCGTGCCTGCGGTTATAGGCAGATGGGAATTTGTTAATGTCCGGTTGTAGACAACTTGATACCAGATCCGAATTAAAACGCATCAACCGCGTGTGTAGCCGTGATGGTATCTTCTCGGCGGAGTCCGGGAAGTGAACACGGTCTTTGGGTTATGTTTGACGTAAGTAGGAGTTCAAGATCACTTCTTGATCATTACTAGTTGACGACCGTTCCTTTTGCTCTCTTCTCGCTCTTATTTGCGTATGTTAGCCACCATATATGCTTAGTCGCTGCTGCAGCCTCACCACTTTACCCCTTCCTTTCATATTAAGCTTTGCTAGTCTTGATACCCATGGTAATGGGATTGCTGAGTCCTCGTGGCTCACAGATTACTACAACAACAGTTGCAGGTACAGGTTCATGCGATGATCATGACGCGAGAGCGATGCTTGCTTGCATTGAGTTCTTCTTCTGCTTCTTCAATCAGGGGATAGGTTCCAGGTCGGCAGCCTGGGCTAGCAGGGTGGATGTCGTTTGAGTTTCAGTTTGTGATTCATCCGTAGTCGGATGATGCTCTTATGTATCGTGATGTTGTATTCGTGTGGCATTGTATGCCTCTTGTATGTATCCCCATCTATTATGTAATCTTGATGTAATGATATCCACCTTGCAAAAGCGTTTCAATATGCGGGTCTATCCTTGGTGGGACCTTCGAGTTCCTTTTGGATAGGGTCGCATATTGGGCGTGACAATGAGGAACTTGTATAAGTCATGAAGAAAGCAGTAGGAATGAAACTGACACGATCATAATGCTAAGCTAATAGATGGGTCATGTCCATCACATCATTCTCCTAATGATGTGATCCCGTTCATCAAATGACAACACATGTCTATGGTTAGGAAACATAACCATCTTTGATTAACGAGCTAGTCAAGTAGAGGCATACTAGGGACTATAAGTTTTGTCTATGTATTCACACATGTACTAAGTTTTCGGTTAATACAATTCTAGCATGAATAATAAACATTTATCATGAATTAAGGAAATAAATAATAACTTTATTATTGCCTCTAGGGCATATTTCCTTCAGTCTCCCACTTGCTGTCACAGCCCTAGCTTAGCCTTTGCTTGTCCTTGCATGATCATCATGTCATCATGTCTAAATTTCATTTAAATATGAAATGGGGATTCTCAAACCCTAGCACCAAATGAATTCGACTAGGGTCAAAAATAAAATCTTTTTCATTGAACTCAAAATGCCCTTTAAAAATGTTCAACATTTTTGTATGGAGGTGGAATCATCTACCAAAGATGGTTTACATTTTTCAGGACATATTTGGGCTTTGAATTAATTCAAACATTTTTGAATTGGAGCTATTTAAATGCCATATATATTTTAGGTGCTCCAAAAATGTTGGGAATTGTTATGGGTCACTGGAATAATTCAGACAGCACCCCTAATTATTTCCAGTATTTTATAAAATGGTTTAGTATTTTACTAAATCAAAACAAAACAGAATAAATAGAAAATAGAAAAGAATTAGGAAGAGAGAGAGAGAGAGAGACGAAGCCTACCTGGCCTTACCCGAAGTCAGCCCAGCAGCACAGGCCCAGCCCACCACCGCAGCTCCTCCTGTCGTCTTCCTCGTCGGACAGAAGGACGAGCGCGTGCCCGACGCCCGCACGCCCACGCCCAGGCCACCTCCTCCCTCCCTGCCTGCCTGGTTCCTCTTGGACGGCTCTAGACGAGCGCCACGCAGCCCCTCGACCCTCTCTCACTCTCTCTCGTTCCTTCCCCTCCTCTCCCTCGCTCTCTATCACCGCGCCCGAACGCTGCACCCGCCGCCGACGAAGACCACCACCACGGCCACCGGCCTCCACACGCCTCCCCGACACGCCGAGAAGCTCCGCTGTCGACCTATACGCCGTCTCCGCCAAGCCACGCGAGCTGAAGCGCACTGCAGCGTCGTCCCCGACCTCATCTCCAATCTCCGGCTGCCGGCAACCTCGCCGTGGATTCGCGAGCTCCAGCCTCTCCCCGGCCTCGCCGTTGCCTCTGCTGGATTTGTTGTGAGCTCCTCCGCATCTCCCCTCTCTCCATTTGTTCGCCCCCGTGCCGTAGTGCCATTCCCCGCCGTCACCGAAGCTCGCCGGCATTGCATCTGTCATCACCGTCGGTAGCAGCCCCGCCTAGCTAACCAGAGCACACAGACATTCTCAGGGAGCTCCCAGGAGCCCAACGCGGCCATCATCTCGCTCGCTAGCGCGCTGCAGTCCTCGCGCCCATGGAGCCGTAGCTCTGGCAGCCGCCTTGCTCGCCGCCGGCGCTGTTACCGGCGACTCCGCAGCCTCCCGTCCGGTCCTTTCGCTGCGGACGAGCAAGAGCTACTCCCTGGTGCCCTCAGCTCGCAAAACCACCACCTGTAGCTCAAATCCGAGCCGAGCCGCCGTCGTTTTGGTCGTTGCCGGCGTAGCTCCGACGAAGTCGACGAGGCGCTATCATTAGTCACTAACGACCCAGCTAATTAATCCCCTCCCTCACTGACATATGGGCCATGTGCCCTAATCAAAACCTGATTTATTCCCTGTTCAGTTTAGGTTATTAATATAGCCGGTCCCACGTATCAGTTTGACCCTGCCATGTCAACATTGACCTGGACCCCATTGGTCAGGTTTGACCCGGGGCAGCCCTGTTGACTCTGCTGAGCTCAGCATGACGCCATGCTGACGCAATATTCCTTTTCTGGAATTTAGTTTATTTTCTAAATTATTCAGGAAATTCCAGAAAATGATTCAAACTTCAAAAAATCATAGAAAATCAACCGTAACTCCAAATTAAATAATTTATATATGAAAAATGATCAGAAAAATCCAATCTATCCATCTATACCATTTTCATGCATGTTAGAGAAACCTAACCTTGCTGTTTAGATGAAACAAGTTATTGCACCTTTATGACTTCATAAAATGGGTTTGCATTTGAATCTTGGTTCAAATGGACTCATTCCAATCTGTTCTAGCTTGCATTAGTCCAAAACACATTCATTTTGCCATGTCATGATCATGCATCATATTGTGCATTGCATTGATTGTATTTCTTCTCTGTTGCCGGTATCTGTCCCCTCTCGATAGACGTGTTTCGACGATGTGATCGATGACACCGATGAAGAGCTATATTATCTTCAGAAGTGCCAGGCAAGAAAAACCCCCCTTGTTCATTCCGATACAATCCCACTCTCTCGCTCCTGCTCTATTTTATTGCATTAGGACAACAACGATACAATTGTTATTTCCTGCGGTAGTTGAACCCCTTTATCCTCTGCATGACCTGTCATTGCCACAGTAAATAGATGAAACCCACTAGCATGAATAGGAATTGTTTGAGCCCTGATGTGCCTACTCATTCATGCTTGTTTGTTTGCCTACTACTGCTTAGAGTTGAGTCGGGTCTAATTCATCGGGAATGAATTGGAAAGTGGTGAACATGTCCTACTGTGTATGAGTTAAGTGTGTGAACACGATTTGGTAAAGGTAGCGGTGAGAGTACATGGTGGGTTGTCTCATTGCAGACGTTCTCAGGAACTGAGTTCTGTGTTTGTGATCCATGAACAGTTACTACCACACATTGGGTTCCGGTAACTCGACCCCTCTCGACTTATTAATCAACATGATCTCTGTCCAGGAGTTGGAACTAGTTTCTGGTGTTTGTAGGTAGTGTTAGTAGTCTACCAAGTGGCACCCGGTACAGGTGGGCTTGGGATAGACTAGGCACAGTGGCCCGGTGTACCAAGTGGCACCCGGATGGTGGACTTGGGAACCCTGCACACATCGTTTGGGGCCGTGAGCGACACCCCGGCCGGATGTCCTTGCGGATGGAACCCGAATAGGCGATAAACCTGGACGAGAGACTTGTGTGGTTAGTCAGGTCGTGGCCGACACCCTCGCTGGGCTTCCGCTTGAAGGTTGCCGAGTACATGTCGTGTAAACGGCGGTAAGTGGTGAGAGCGTGTGTGAAGAAGTACACCCCTGCAGGGTTAATATGATCTACTTGAATAGCTGTGTTCGCGGTAAAGGACTTCTGGGTTGCCTATACAGTTCATAGACAAGTGAAAGTGGATACTCTAAAATACGCAAGATAAGCGTAAGTGCTATGGATGGCGTTCTCGTAGGGAGACGGGAGCGGATCCATAGTGGTGTATTGATATGGTGAATATGTGGACTCGTGTACGCCACCTCAAAAGAGTTACTTGCAGTCGTAGTTCAGGTTAGCCACTGAGTCAAAGCTGGCTTGCTGCAGTTAAACCCCACCATCCCCTTTGTTGATAATGATGCATATGTAGTTAGTTCTGATGTAAGTCTTGCTGGGTACATTTGTACTCACGTTTGCCTATTTTACGTTTTTGCAGAGAGACTTCAGTCTCGCTAGTAATTCCGCGTGGACATCGATGTTTAGCTTCTTACCTCAGCTACGATCTTGTGCCCTCGGCAGGATCTGGTAGATCGTCAGGCTTCTCAACCTTTTTCATTTGTAGATGACTGTACTCAGACATGTTAAGCTTCCGCATGTGCTTTGACTTGTATGCTCTGATTGTTGGGTCATGAGACCCATGATTGTAATATCTCGCTCCTCGGAGCCTTTTGAATAGAATACTTGAGTCGTAGAGTCATGTTGTGATGCCATGTTGTATTTGCACATATCGAGCATATTGTGTGTATGTTATTGAAATGCTTGGTATGTGTGGGATCTGACAACCTAGTTGTTTATCCTTGGTAGCCTCTCTTACCGGGAAATGTCTCCTAGTGCTTCCACTGAGCCTTGGTAGCTTGCTACTACTCCGGAACACTTAGGCTAGCCGGCATGTGTCCTTCTTCGTTCCTGTGTCTGTCCCTTTGGGGAAATGTCACACGGTGTCTACCAGAGTCCTGCTAGCCTGCTACAGCCCAGTTTACCGGAGTCCTACTAGCCCAGTTGCTACAGCCCAGATTCACTCGCTGATGACCGACACGTTCGTTGTTGGGTCATGTATGCCTGTCCCTGTAAGTTAGTGCCACTTTGGGTTCACGACTAGCCATGTCAGCTCGGGTTCTTTGTCATATGGATGCTAGCGGCACTATCATATACGTGAGCCAAAAGGCGCAGGCAGTCCCGGGCCAGGTAAGGTGGCACCCGTGGGAATACCGTGCGTGAGGCCGCAAAGTGATATGATGTGTTACATGGTAGATCGGTGTGACTTAGGATCGGGGTCCTGACAGCTTTGGTATCAGAGCTTGACTGCCTGTAGGATTACCAAGCCAAACTGGTCGAAGTTGAGTCTAGAAATTCTTTAGTTATATAAGGGAATTGATTGTGGGATGGAACGTAAGGCTCTTTTTACTCCTTATACCTTATGCCCTTCTGATCTGAGTCATCTTATCCTTCCTACGGGGTTAAGTAACTAGGCTTTCTCTTCTTTCTATCAGGATCTCGTGTTACTAATTCGTAGACTTGTAAGATTGTTGGATTTAAGCCCAGTTTAGTTTCTAATACCCTTGTGTGTTCATAGTTGGTCTCGGAACCTTGTTATTGTGCTTCTGAGTGGTTATGCCACCATTTTTGTGTGATGTCTCAAATCTTTTCGAGCATTTACAGCCGTTATGCTGTCCGAGTCATCCCAGGTTTCTAAATAGTCTGAAGCAATTGCAAAATCCCTTCCTCCCGTTTCGATGTCCCTTTGGGTCAGATTAGCCACACTAATCGGTGAGTTGAGGTACTCTGTTGCCTTGAAATATACGTTGGAGTTATTATTATGACCCTAGGTGTCTTAGGGGATCATCTAGTAGTCTAGCCATGATTTGTGTCCTGGTGTGATGATTCTCGCCTTTATTCTTGAAAGCATCCCGTGATGCCACTTAGTAGTAGGTATTCTATTTTCGAGCTCTGAACCCGAAACTCACCCTACTCACTTCATGTTGTTAGTGTTTGCTCGTTCCTTTAGGTTATTAGTACCCTTTGTGATAGTCCTCGAGGCTCGTGGTATTTCCTTCTTCCAAATACTACGAACCACTTATGGCAGAAGTTCTTTGAACCAAGGATCACAACCAGAGTGCTCCTGATGAGTTATCAATTCTATGTTGTTACTCTGCCAGTTCTACCTTTTCTGCATGGGTTATTTGGAAGAAATATGTTGAACCCATCCGACATGCTAATCCATGCATCCACAACTCGGAAAATCATATGTTCTTTTGAGTTATCCCTCTTTAGTTGTCTTCTGGCCTCGGCTATCAATTGATAGTAAGGAGTAATTGTGCAATCGTGTTTATCGATGCCTATTATTCCTATGGTCCGTCAAGCCATTCTTTTCCGGAATGACTAGGAGAAACAAACTCCAGTACCTCATCCATTTCTAGGATTGGGTCAAAGCAGTTGTATTCCGCAGATCAAATGCCAATCCAGCTTTTGTTCTGTTCTACCCTGAAGTATTGCCCTCTTGATGTCAGGAATGTCATGATAATTGCACCAACTCTTATGGAATCTTGACGTAGTGATACTTCTCGCCATCATTATTCATTCCTCGGTTCCGTGTTGTCGCAACCGGAGTGCTGACAAGTGAATCGTGATGTGTGAAATCTATATTCCTAGCAACCATGTTGCATAGTGATTAATGGACGATAATCTTATTCTTAGTGTGTTGGTTATGGAAGCATCATTCCAAGATTGATCGTGCTACCTAGTCCTTACTTCCGGTGCACTTTTCGATCAATGAGTTAGGGCTATGCCAATCCCTTGCTTATTTGATCATTTAGTCTTGCCTTAGAAGCAAGATTGATCTCGAGCTTAGTAACATATCGGTGGTTCGTGATTTTCCAAATATCTTCTCGGAAGTGTTACCAGGTTGTCACCTGACCGCTATGTTGAGTTCGTGATCAACTTGTTTTTTTTGTAAACCACCCTTACTCCAAGAATCTGTGTTGGATACCCTGAGCTAGTTGGTTAAGCTAAACAACAACTTGGAGAGTTGGAAGATAAAAGCTTGTCCGACTCAGTTCATTCCAAGGGATATCCTTGTGTGTGTGTGTTGAAGAAAGATGATATCTTCATTGACTGATCCTCGTGTCAATTGTTGGATCTATTGTCTTACCCAAATCTTTGATTTGCGTATGGGCTATCGTCAAATCAAGTCAGGACCAACGATATTCATAATGTTGTCTTACTCGTGGTTGATCCCTCGGGCATACACCATTGCATCCTTTGGTCTGACCAATGTTATGTCCTTGTTCACATAATTATGGAATTCCATTTATATGGTCATCCAGATGACTTGTTGTTCAGCCCATCAGCATCATTTTACCTTCTCCATGATCATGTTGAACATCCATCTAGTGTTGGAAACTTTTGTAAACATTACCTCCGTGTTCCATTCATGAGGTATATGTTCGGATGAAAGAAGTGACTTTCTCTAATTCACGTGCACTTGGTGTAAGTTGCCGCCGTGGATCCGAGAAAGATTGTTTTTGCTTCCTTTGGAATCATCCCAAGTCAGTCATGCATGTGCGAAGTATACATTGGATTGTGAGATTAGCTACCTCCATTCTATATGTGTCCCTAGCACGCCAAGCCACTGATTGACTTGCTCAAGGATAAGAAGTTCATCGATAAGTACACAAGGACTTCGATATCCTCGATGATGGTTCCCCGCCTGAACTCGGTAGTGTTTTATTATAAGACTACCATGTGATAATGTTTTGTCTTGGACAACGTGTTCACAGGTTTGTAGCAGAACCAGCTCATGTTTTGGAGCTTGCTATCCTAGTTCATCTCCCGAGAATCTCGCAACGTTATCTCGTCGACTTGTGTTGCAACTCTTCTTTTCAGACATGTGAGTCTGGAATATCCTGACACCAACCAGATCTGAATCTCGGGCAGATATGATGGTTGGAACAATTCCCAAGAACTATTATATTGGTCTCTCTGTAACCCGGTAAAGTGGATGTCATGGCCAACACACCCAGCCGGAAGACCTATTGTTGTAGTATCTTGATTGAGGAAGTTGGCCACCTCCCCATGAGGATTTCTTATGGATTTACTTCCGTAGTTATTCCTTATGATTTTTGTGTTCCCGAAGTCCGACCTTTACTTGATGTCCTAGATATCAACCCAGTTTGATAAATGGGTTGCGCTAGGACATCAAGGAGAACATTAGAAGCGGAGTGCTAAATGTCTCTCGGTCGATCATCCAGATTTTGTCCCCTTGGCCCCGCCAAGGTGAAATCTGAGAAGGTGTTATCTTCCTTTCCGTCTGCATCTTCTACCGGCATTCATCATGGTAGTACGTTGTGTTGCCAGGATCCTTGACACGGATATTGGTAAAACCTTCATGAATATGGAAATGCTCAAGTTCTTGAGAGCACGCACAAGCGCTAGGTGTTATCATCGGCACTAACTGGATTGCTCTCAGTTTCCTCGATTATGCTATAACTTTTCAAACAGTGGACTGACTCCCTACTGTTGAGCTTCTCCCCAGTTACTAAAATCGTCCCTTGTGTTGTTTTCAACAAGGTAATCCACATCATCCATTCTAATCCGGGTATGCCATTCTACCGAACCCCTCCAAATGGTCGCTCGAGAATTGCCTTAGGTTGGTATAAAAGAGTTTCAATGATCTCTATATCAAAGGTAATTCTTTTTGCCACTTAAGGTAATAATCTACGAATCACCCTCCTCCAGGATGTCCCGTTGTGGCATCATGGCAACTCAACTCCTCGCTACGTTGACAACCGTTCACCACCCTTTTAAGCGTGGAATTGTTGTCTACCTAGTGAACCCTCGTCATCTGTTCCACTCCATCCCTCTAGATGTGTGCTTCGTGTCTCAGTCCGAGAGATGTTGCTATGTCTCATTCCGTGAGTTAATCCTGAGTTGTTCTATCTTCAAGAAGATCGATCCTTCTAGAGTCTCCTTCTTCTCTCCTTGTCATGTTAGCTGGAGTTCTTAGAACAAGACGACAAGACAAAGATGGTGATCGAATCAACGCCCTTATGAAGTGCAACCTGGATCGAGAAGATTGTGATAGTTTGTGTCCCTCTGTCTTCTTACCTCATGCTTGAATCTCGGGACGAGATTCTTGTTTAGTGGGGTGAGTTGTCACAGCCCTAGCTTAGACTTTCTTGTCCCTGCATGATCATCATGTCATCATGTCTAAATTTCATTTAAATATGAAATGGGGATTCTCAAACCCTAGCACCAAATGAATTCGACTAGGGTCAAAAATAAAATCTTTTTCATTGAACTCAAAATGCCCTTTAAAAATGTTCAACATTTTTGTATGGAGGTGGAATCATCTACCAAAGATGGTTTACATTTTTCAGGACATATTTGGGCTTTGAATTAATTCAAACATTTTTGAATTGGAGCTATTTAAATGCTATATATATTTTAGGTGCTCCAAAAATGTTGGGAATTGTTATGGGTCACTGGAATAATTCAGACAGCACCCCTAATTATTTCCAGTATTTTATAAAATGGTTTAGTATTTTACTAAATCAAAACAAAACAGAATAAATAGAAAGTAGAAAAGAATTAGGAAGAGAGAGAGAGAGATGAAGCCTACCTGGCCTTACCTGAAGTCAGCCCAGCAGCACAGGCCCAGCCCACCACCGCAGCTCCTCCTGTCGTCTTCCTCGTCGGACAGAAGGACGAGCGCGTGCCCGACGCCCGCACGCCCACGCCCAGGCCACCTCCTCCCTCCCTGCCTGCCTGGTTCCTCTTGGACGGCTCTAGGCGAGTGCCACGCAGCCCCTCGACCCTCTCTCACTCTCTCTCGTTCCTTCCCCTCCTCTACCTCGCTCTCTCTCACCGCGCCCGAGCGCTGCACCTGCCGCCGACGAAGACCACCACCACGGCCACCGGCCTCCACACGCCTCCCCGACGCGCCGAGAAGCTCCGCTGTTGACCTATACGCCGTCTCAGCCAAGCCACGCGAGCTGAAGCGCCCTGCAGCGTCGTCCCCGACCTCATCTCCAATCTCTGGCCGACGGCAACCTCGCCGTGGATTCGCGAGCTCCAGCCTCTCCCCGGCCTCGCCGTTGCCTCTGCTGGATTCGATGTGAGCTCCTCCGCATCTCCCCTCTCTCCATTTGCTCGCCCCCGTGCCATAGTGTCGTTCCCCGCTGTCACCGAAGCTCGCCGACGTTGCATCTGTCATCACCGTCGGTAGCAGCCCCGCCTGGCTAACCAGAGCACACAGGCGTTCTCAGGGAGCTCCCAGGAGCCCAACGCGGCCATCATCTCGCTCACTAGCGCGCTGCAGTCCTCGCGCCCATGGAGCCGTAGCTCCGGCAGCCGCCTTGCTCGCCGCCGGCGCTGTTACCGGCCACTCTGTAGCCTCCCGTCCGGTCCTTTGGCTGCGGACGAGCAAGAGCTACTCCCTGGTGCCCTCAGCTCGCAAAACCACTAGCTCAAATCCGAGCCGAGCCGCCGTCGTTTTGGTCATTGCCGGTGTAACTCCGGCGAAGTCGATGAGGCGCTGTCATTAGTTAATAACGACCCAGCTAATTAACCCCCTCCCTCACTGACATATGGGCCCCATGCCCTAATCAAAACCTTATTTATTCCCTGTTTAGTTTAGGTTATTAATATAGCCGGTCCCACGTATCAGTTTGACCCTGCCATGTCAACATTGACCTGGACCCCACTGGTCAGGTTTGACCCGGGGCAGCCCTGTTGACTCTGCTGAGCTCAGCATGACGCCATGCTGACGCAATATTCCTTTTCTAGAATTTAGTTTATTTTCTAAATTATTCAGGAAATTCCAGAAAATGATTCAAACTTCAAAAAATCATAGAAAATCAACCGTAACTCCAAATTAAACAATTTATATATGAAAAATGATCAGAAAAATCCAATCTATCCATCTGTACCATTTTCATGCATGTTAGAGCAACCTAACCTTGCTGTTTAGATGAAACAAGTTATTGCACCTTTATGACTTCATAAAATGGGTTTGCATTTGAATCTTGGTTCAAATGGACTCATTCCAATCTGTTCTAGCTTGAATTAGTCCAAAACACATTCATTTTTCCATGTCATGATCATGCATCATATTGTGCATTGCATTGATTGTATTTCTTCTCTGTTGCCGGTATCTGTCCCCTCTCGATAGACGTGTTTCGACGATGTGATCGATGACACTGATGAAGAGCTATATTATCTTCAGAAGTGCTAGGCAAGCAAAACCCCCCTTGTTCATTCCGATACAATCCCACTCTCTCGCTCCTGCTCTATTTTATTGCATTAGGACAACAACGATACAATTGTTATTTCCTGCGGTAGTTGAACCCCTTTATCCTCTGCTTGACCTGTCATTGCCACAGTAAATAGATGAAACCCACTAGCATGAGTAGGAATTGTTTGAGCCCTGATGTGCCTACTCATTCATGCTTGTTTGTCATGCCTGCTACTGCTTAGAGTTGAGTCAGGTCTGATTCATCGGGAATGAATTGGAAAGTGGTGAACATGTCCTACTGTGTATGAGTTAAGTGTGTGAACACGATTTGGTAAAGGTAGCGGTGAGAGGCCATGTAGGAGTAAATGGTGGGTTGTCTCATTGCAGACGTTCTCAGGAACTGAGTTCTGTGTTTGTGATCCATGAACAGTTACTACCACACATTGGGTTCCGGTAACTCGACCCCTCTCAACTTATTAATCAACATGATCTCTGTCTAGGAGTTGGAACTAGTTTCTGGTGTTTGTAGGTAGTGTTAGTAGTCTACCAAGTGGCACCCGGTACAGGTGGGCTTGGGACAGACTAGGCACAGTGGCCCGGTGTACCAAGTGGCACCCGGATGGTGGACTTGGGAACCCTGCACACATCGTTTGGGGCCGTGAGCGACACCCTGACCGGATCTCCTTGCGGATGGAACCCGAATAGGCGATAAACCTGGACGAGAGACTTGTGTGGTTAGTCAGGTCATGGCCGACACCCTCGCTGGGCTTCCGCTTGAAGGTTGCCGTGTACATGTCGTGTAAACGGCGGTAAGTGGTGAGAGCGTGTGTGAAGAAGTACACCCCTGCAGGGTTAATATGATCTATTTGAATAGCCGTGTCCGCGGTAAAGGACTTCTGGGTTGCCTATACAGTTCATAGACAAGTGAAAGTGGATACTCTAAATGCAAGATAAGCGTAAGTGCTATGGATGGCGTTCTCGTAGGGAGACGGGAGCGGATCCATAGTGGTGTATTGATATGGTGAATATGTGGACTCGTGTGCGCCACCTCAAAAGAGTTACTTGCAGTCGTAGTTCAGGTTAGCCACTGAGTCAAAGCTGGCTTGCTGCAGTTAAACCCCACCATCCCCTTTGTTGATAATGATGCATATGTAGTTAGTTCTGATGTAAGTCTTGCTGGGTACATTTGTACTCACGTTTGCCTATTTTACGTTTTTGCAGAGAGACTTCAGTCTCGCTAGTAATTCCGCGTGGACTTCAACGTTTAGCTTGTTACCTCAGCTACGATCTTGTGCCCTCGGCAGGATCTGGTAGATAGTCAGGCTTCTCAACCTTTTTCATTTGTAGATGACTATACTTAGACATGTTAAGCTTCCGCATGTGCTTTGACTTGTATGCTCTGATGTTGGGTCATGAGACCCATGATTGTAATATCTCGCTCCTCGGAACCTTTTGAATAGAATACTTGAGTCGTAGAGTCATGTTGTGATGCCATGTTGTATTTGCACATATCGAGCATATTGTGTGTATGTTATTGAAATGCTTGGTATGTGTGGGATCTGACAACCTAGTTGTTTATCCTTGGTAGCCTCTCTTATCGGGAAATGTCTCCTAGTGCTTCCACTGAGCCTTGGTAGCTTGCTACTGCTCCGGAACACTTAGGCTAGCCGGCATGTGTCCTTCTTCGTTCCTGTGTCTATCCCTTTGGGGAAATGTCACGCGGTGTCTACCGAAGTCCTGCTAGCCTGCTACAGCCCGGTTTACCGGAGTCCTGCTAGCCCAGTTGCTACAGCCCGGATTCACTCGCTGATGACCGACACGTTCGTTGTTGGGTCATGTATGCCTGTCCCTGTAAGTTAGTGCCACTTTGGGTTCACGACTAGCCATGTCAGCCCGGGTTCTTTGTCATATGGATGCTAGCGGCACTATCATATACGTGAGCCAAAAGGCGCAAACGGTCCCGGGCCAGGTAAGGTGGCACCCGTGGGAATACCGTGCGTGAGGCCGCAAAGTGATATGATGTGTTACATGGTAGATCGGTGTGACTTAGGATCGGGGTCCTGACAGCTTTGGTATCAGAGCTTGACTGCCTGTAGGATTACCAAGCCAAACTGGTCGAAGTTGAGTCTAGAAATTCTTTAGTTATATAAGGGAATTGATTGTGGGATGGAACGTAAGGCTCTTTTTACTCCTTATACCTTATGCCCTTCTGATCTGAGTCATCTTATCCTTCCTAGGGGGTTAAGTAACTAGGCTTTCTCTTCTTTCTATCAGGATCTCGTGTTACTAATTCGTAGACTTGTAAGATTGTTGGATTTAAGCCCAGTTCAGTTTCTAATACCCTTGTGTGTTCATAGTTGGTCTCGGAACCTTGTTATTGTGCTTCTGAGTGGTTATGCCACCATTTTTGCGTGATGTCTCAAATCTTTTCGAGCATTTTACAGCCGTTATGCTGTCCGAGTCATCCCAGGTTTCTAAATAGTCTGAAGCAATTGCAAAATCCCTTCCTCCCGTTTCGATGTCCCTTTGGGTCAGATTAGCCACACTAATCGGTGAGTTGAGGTACTCTGTTGCCTTGAAATATACGTTGGAGTTATTATTATGACCCTAGGTGTCTTAGGGGATCATCTAGTAGTCTAGCCATGATTTGTGTCCTGGTGTGATGATTCTCGCCTTTATTCTTGAAAGCATCCCGTGATGCCACTTAGTAGTAGGTATTCTATTTCCGAGTTCTGAACCCGAAACTCACCCTACTCACTTCATGTTGTTAGTGTTTGCTCGTTCCTTTAGGTTATTAGTACCTTTTGTGATAGTCGTCGAGGCTCGTGGTATTTCCTTCTTCCAAATACTATGAACCACTTATGGCAGAAGTTCTTTGAACCAAGGATCACAACCAGAGTGCTCCAGATGAGTTATCGATTCTATGCTGTTACTCTGCCAGTTCTACCTTTTCTGCATGGGTTATCTAGAAGAAATATGTTGAACCCATCCGACATGCTAATCCATGCATCCACAAGTCGGAAAATCATTTGTTCTTTTGAGTTGTCCCTATTTAGTTGTCTTCTGGCCTCGGCTGTCAATTGATAGTAAGGAGTAATTGTGCAATCGTGTTTATCGATGCCTATTATTCCTATGGTCCGTCAAGCCATTCTATTCCGGAATGACTAGGAGAAACAAACTCCAGTACCTCATCCATTTCTAGGATTGGGTCAAAGCATTTGTATTCCGCAGATCAAATGCCAATCCAGCTTTTGTTCTGTTCTACCCTGAAGTATTGCCCTCTTGATGTCAGGAATGTCATGATAATTGCACCAACTCTTATGGATTCTTGACGTAGTGATACTTCTCGCCATCATTATTCATTCCTCGGTTCCGTGTTGTCGCAACCGGAGTGCTGACAAGTGAATCATGATGTGTGAAATCTATATTCCTAGCAACCATGTTGCATAGTGATTAATGGATGATAATCTCATTCTTAGTGTGTTGGTTATGGAATCATCATTCCAAGATTGATCGTGCTACCTAGTCCTTACTTCTGGTGCACTTTTCGATCAATGAGTTAGGGCTATGCCAATCCCTTGCTTATTTGATCATTTAGTCTTGCCTTAGAAGCAAGATTGATCTCGAGCTTAGTAACATATCGGTGGTTCGTGATTTTCCAAATATCTTCTCGGAAGTGTTACCAGGTTGTCACCTGACCGCTATGTTGAGTTTGTGATCAACTTGTTTTTTTTGTAAACCACCCTTACTCCAAGAATCTGTGTTGGATACCCTGAGCTAGTTGGTTAAGCTAAACAACAACTTGGAGAGTTGGAAGATAAAAGCTTGTCCGACTCAGTTCATTCCAAGGGATATCCTTGTGTGTGTGTTGAAGAAAGATGATATCTTCATTGACTGATCCTCGTGTCAATTGTTGGATCTATTGTCTTACCCAAATCTTTGATTTGCGTATGGGCTATCGTCAAATCAAGTCAGGACCAACGATATTCATAATGTTGTCTTACTCGTGGTTGATCCCTCGGGCATACACCATTACATCCTTTGGTCTGACCAATGTTATGTCCTTGTTCACATAATTATGGAATTCCATTTATATGGTCATCCAGATGACTTGTTGTTCAGCCCATCAGCATCATTTTACCTTCTCCATGATCATGTTGAACATCCATCTAGTGTTGGAAACTTTTGTAAACATTACCTCCGTGTTCCATTCATGAGGTATATGTTCGGATGAAAGAAGTGACTTTCTCTAATTCACGTGCACTTGGTGTAAGTTGCCGCCGTGGATCCGAGAAAGATTGTTTTTGCTTCCTTTGGAATCATCCCAAGTCAGTCATGCATGTGCGAAGTATACATTGGATTGTGAGATTAGCTACCTCCATTCTATATGTGTCCCTAGCACGCCAAGCCACTGATTGACTTGCTCAAGGATAAGAAGTTCATCGATAAGTACACAAGGACTTCGATATCCTCGATGATGGTTCCCCGCCTGAACTCGGTAGTGTTTTATTATAAGACTACCATGTGATAATGTTTTGTCTTGGACAACGTGTTCACAGGTTTGTAGCAGAACCAGCTCATGTTTTGGAGCTTGCTATCCTAGTTCATCTCCCGAGAATCTCGCAACGTTATCTCGTCGACTTGTGTTGCAACTCTTCTTTTCAGACATGTGAGTCTGGAATATCCTGACACCAACCAGATCTGAATCTCGGGCAGATATGATGGTTGGAACAATTCCCAAGAACTATTATATTGGTCTCTCTGTAACCCGGTAAAGTGGATGTCATGGCCAACACACCCAGCCGGAAGACCTATTGTTGTAGTATCTTGATTGAGGAAGTTGGCCACCTCCCCATGAGGATTTCTTATGGATTTACTTCCGTAGTTATTCCTTATGATTTTTGTGTTCCCGAAGTCCGACCTTTACTTGATGTCCTAGATATCAACCCAGTTTGATAAATGGGTTGCGCTAGGACATCAAGGAGAACATTAGAAGCGGAGTGCTAAATGTCTCTCGGTCGATCATCCAGATTTTGTCCCCTTGGCCCCGCCAAGGTGAAATCTGAGAAGGTGTTATCTTCCTTTCCGTCTGCATCTTCTACCGGCATTCATCATGGTAGTACGTTGTGTTGCCAGGATCCTTGACACGGATATTGGTAAAACCTTCATGAATATGGAAATGCTCAAGTTCTTGAGAGCACGCACAAGCGCTAGGTGTTATCATCGGCACTAACTGGATTGCTCTCAGTTTCCTCGATTATGCTATAACTTTTCAAACAGTGGACTCACTCTCTACTGTTGAGCTTCTCCCCAGTTACTAAAATCGTCCCTTGTGTTGTTTTCAACAAGGTAATCCACATCATCCATTCTAATCCGGGTATGCCATTCTACCGAACCCCTCCAAATGGTCGCTCGAGAATTGCCTTAGGTTGGTATAAAAGAGTTTCAATGATCTCTATATCAAAGGTAATTCTTTTTGCCACTTAAGGTAATAATCTACGAATCACCCTCCTCCAGGATGTCCCGTTGTGGCATCATGGCAACTCAACTCCTCGCTACGTTGACAACCGTTCACCACCCTTTTAAGCGTGGAATTGTTGTCTACCTAGTGAACCCTCGTCATCTGTTCCACTCCATCCCTCTAGATGTGTGCTTCGTGTCTCAGTCCGAGAGATGTTGCTATGTCTCATTCCGTGAGTTAATCCTGAGTTGTTCGATCTTCAAGAAGATCGATCCTTCTAGAGTCTCATTCTTCTCTCCTTGTCATGTTAGCTGGAGTTCTCAGAACAAGACGACAAGACAAAGATGGTGATCGAATCAACGCCCTTATGAAGTGCAACCTGGATCAAGAAGATTGTGATAGTTTGTGTCCCTTTGTCTTCTTACCTCATGCTTGAATCTCGGGACGAGATTCTTGTTTAGTGGGGGTGAGTTGTCACAGCCCTAGCTTAGACTTTCTTGTCCCTGCATGATCATCATGTCATCATGTCTAAATTTCATTTAAATATGAAATGGGGATTCTCAAACCCTAGCACCAAATGAATTCGACTAGGGTCAAAAATAAAATCTTTTTCTTTGAACTCAAAATGCCCTTTAAAAATGTTCAACATTTTTGTATGGAGGTGGAATCATCTACCAAAGATGGTTTACATTTTTCAGGACATATTTGGGCTTTGAATTAATTCAAACATTTTTGAATTGGAGCTATTTAAATGCTATATATATTTTAGGTGCTCCAAAAATGCTGGGAATTGTTATGGGTCACTGGAATAATTCAGACAGCACCCCTAATTATTTCCAGTATTTTATAAAATGGTTTAGTATTTTACTAAATCAAAACAAAACAGAATAAATAGAAAATAGAAAAGAATTAGGAAGAGAGAGAGAGAGACGAAGCCTACCTGGCCTTACCTGAAGTCAGCCCAGCAGCACAGGCCCAGCCCACCACCGCAGCTCCTCCTGTCGTCTTCCTTGTCGGACAAAAGGACGAGCGCGTGCCCGACGCCCGCACGCCCATGCCCAGGCCACCTCCTCCCTCCCTGCCTGCCTGGTTCCTCTTGGACGGCTCTAGACAAGCGCCACGCAGCCCCTCGACCCTCTCTCACTCTCTCTCGTTCCTTCCACTCCTCTCCCTCGCTCTCTCTCACCGCGCCCGAGCGCTGCACCCGCCACCGACGAAGACCATCACCACGGCCACCGGCCTCCACACGCCTCCCCGACACGCCGAGAAGCTCCGCTGTCGACCTATACGCCGTCTCCGCCAAGCCACGCTAGCTGAAGCGCCCTGCAGCGTCGTCCCCGACCTCATCTCCAATCTCCGGCCGCCGGCAACCTCGCCGTGGATTCGCGAGCTCCAACCTCTCCCCGGCCTCCGCATCTCCCCTCTCTCCATTTGCTCGCCCCCGTGCCGTAGTGCCGTTCCCCGCCGTCACCGAAGCTCGCCGGTGTTGCGTCTGTCATCACCGTCGGTAGCAGCCCCGCCTGGCTAACCAGAGCACACAGGCGTTCTCAGGGAGCTCCCAGGAGCCCAACGCGGCCATCATCTCGCTCGCTAGCGCGCTGCAGTCCTCGCGCCCATGGAGCCGTAGCTCCGGCAGCCGCCTTGCTCGCCGCCGGCGCTGTTACCGGCCACTCTGTAGCCTCCCGTCCGGTCCTTTGGCTGCGGACGAGCAACAGCTACTCCCTGGTGCCCTCAGCTCGCAAAACCACCACCCGTATCTCAAATCCGAGCCGAGCCGCCGTCGTTTTGGTCGTTGCCGGCGTAACTCCGGCGAAGTCGACGAGGCGCTGTCATTAGTCACTAACGACCCAGCTAATTAACCCCCTCCCTCACTGACATATGGGCCCCGTGCCCTAATCAAAACCTGATTTATTCCATGTTTAGTTTAGGTTATTAATATAGCCGGTCCCACGTATCAGTTTGACCCTGCCATGTCAACATTGACCTGGACCCCACTGGTCAGGTTTGACCCGGGGCAGCCCTGTTGACTCTGCTAAGCTCAGCATGACGCCATGCTGACGCAATATTCCTTTTCTAGAATTTAGTTTATTTTCTAAATTATTCAGGAAATTCCAGAAAATGATTCAAACTTCAAAAAATCATAGAAAATCAACCGTAACTCCAAATTAAATAATTTATATATGAAAAATGATCAGAAAAATCCAATCTATCCATCTGTACCATTTTCATGCATGTTAGAGCAACCTAACCTTGCTGTTTAGATGAAACAAGTTATTGCACCTTTATGACTTCATAAAATGGGTTTGCATTTGAATCTTGGTTCAAATGGACTCATTCCAATCTGTTCTAGCTTGCATTAGTCCAAAACACATTCATTTTGCCATGTCATGATCATGCATCATATTGTGCATTGCATTGATTGTATTTCTTCTCTGTTGCCGGTATCTGTCCCCTCTCGATAGACGTGTTTCGATGATGTGATCGATGACACTGATGAAGAGCTATATTATCTTCAGAAGTGCCAGGCAAGCAAAACCCCCCTTGTTCATTCCGATACAATCCCACTCTCTCGCTCCTGCTCTATTTTATTGCATTAGGACAACAACGATACAATTGTTATTTCCTGCGGTAGTTGAACCCCTTTATCCTCTGCATGACCTGTCATTGCCATAGTAAATAGATGAAACCCACTAGCATGAGTAGGAATTGTTTGAGCCCTGATGTGCCTACTCATTCATGCTTGTTTGTCATGCCTGCTACTGCTTAGAGTTGAGTCGGGTCTGATTCATCGGGAATGAATTGAAAGTGGTGAACATGTCCTACTGTGTATGAGTTAAGTGTGTGAACACGATTTGGTAAAGGTAGCGGTGAGAGGCCTTGTAGGAGTACATGGTGGGTTGTCTCATTGCAGACGTTCTCAGGAACAGAGTTCTGTGTTTGTGATCCATGAACAGTTACTACCACACATTGGGTTCCGGTAACTCGACCCCTCTCGACTTATTAATCAACATGATCTCTGTCCAGGAGTTGGAACTAGTTTCTGGTGTTTGTAGGTAGTGTTAGTAGTCTACCAAGTGGCACCCGGTACAGGTGGGCTTGGGACAGACTAGGCACAGTGGCCCGGTGTACCAAGTGGCACCCGGATGGTGGACTTGGGAACCCTGCACACATCGTTTGGGGCCGTGAGCGACACCCCGGCCGGATGTCCTTGCGGATGGAACCCGAATAGGCGATAAACCTGGACGAGAGACTTGTGTGGTTAGTCAGGTCATGGCCGACACCCTCGCTGGGCTTCCGCTTGAAGGTTGCCGAGTACATGTCGTGTAAACGGCGGTAAGTGGTGAGAGCGTGTGTGAAGAAGTACACCCCTGCAGGGTTAATATGATCTATTTGAATAGCCGTGTCCGCGGTAAAGGACTTCTGGGTTGCCTATACAGTTCATAGACAAGTGAAAGTGGATACTCTAAAATACGCAAGATAAGCGTAAGTGCTATGGATGGCGTTCTCGTAGGGAGACGGGAGCGGATCCATAGTGGTGTATGGATATGGTGAATATGTGGACTCTTGTGCGCCACCGCAAAAGAGTTACTTGCAGTCATAGTTCAGGTTAGCCACTGAGTCAAAGCTGGCTTGCTGCAGTTAAACCCCACCATCCCCTTTGTTGATAATGATGCATATGTAGTTAGTTCTGATGTAAGTCTTGCTGGGTACATTTGTACTCACGTTTGCCTATTTTACGTTTTTGCAGAGAAACTTCAGTCTCGCTAGTAATTCCGCGTGGACTTCGACGTTTAGCTTGTTACCTCAGCTATGATCTTGTGCCCTCGGCAGGATCTGGTAGATAGTCAGGCTTCTCAGCCTTTTTCATTTGTAGATGACTGTACTCAGACATGTTAAGCTTCCGCATGTGCTTTGACTTGTATGCTCTGATTGTTGGGTCATGAGACCCATGATTGTAATATCTCGCTCCTCGGAGCCTTTTGAATAGAATACTTGAGTCGTAGAGTCATGTTGTGATGCCATGTTGTATTTGCACATATCGAGCATATTGTGTGTATGTTATTGAAATGCTTGGTATGTGTGGGATCTGACAACCTAGTTGTTTATCCTTGGTAGCCTCTCTTACCGGGAAATGTCTCCTAGTGCTTCCACTGAGCCTTGGTAGCTTGCTACTGCTCCGGAACACTTAGGCTGGCCGGCATGTGTCCTTCTTCGTTCCTGTGTCTGTCCCTTCGGGGAAATGTCACGCGGTGTCTACCGGAGTCCTGCTAGCCTGCTACAGCCCGGTTTACCAGAGTCCTGCTAGCCCAGTTGCTACAGCCCGGATTCACTCGCTGATGACCGACACATTCGTTGTTGGGTCATGTATGCCTGTCCCTGTAAGTTAGTGCCACTTTGGGTTCACGACTAGCCATGTCAGCCCAGGTTCTTTGTCATATGGATGCTAGCGGCACTATCATATACGTGAGCCAAAAGGCGCAAACGGTCCCGGGCCAGGTAAGGTGGCACCCGTGGGAATACCGTGCGTGAGGCCGCAAAGTGATATGATGTGTTACATGCTAGATCGGTGTGACTTAGGATCGAGGTCCTGACACTTGCACTAGAGTCAATAATCTAGTTCACATCACCATGTGATTTAACACCAATATTCACATCTGTATGTGATTAACACCCATAGTTCATAGCGTCATGTGACCAACATCAAAAGGGTTTACTAGAGTAAATAATCTAGGTCACATTGCTATGTGGTTAACACCCAAAGAGTACTAAGGTGTGATCTTAGTCAATGGGTCTGTCACATTCAGAGTCGTATGTATTTTGCAAATATTCTATGTCTACAATGCTCTGCACGGAGCTACTCTAGCTAATCGCTCCCACTTTCAATATGTATCTAGATTGAGACTTAGAGTCATCTGGATCAGCGTAAAACTTGCATCGACGTAACTCTTTACGACGAACTCTTTATCACCCCCATCACCGAGAAACATTTCCTTAGTCCTCACTAAGAATAATTTTGACCGATGTCCCGTGATCTACTCTTAGATCACTATTGTATCCCCTTGCCAAACTCATGGCAAGGTGTACAATAGGTCTGGTACACAGCACATCATACTTTATATAACCTATGAGTGAAGCATAGGGAATGACTTTCATTCTCTTTCTATCTTCTACTGTGGTCGGGCTTTGAGTCATACTCAATTTTACACCTTGTAATACAGACAAGAACTCCTTTGACTGATCCATTTTTAACTCTTTCAAAAACTTGTCAAGGTATATACTCATTGAAAAATCTTATCAAGCGTATTGATCTATCTTTATAGATCTTGATGCCCAATATGTAAGCAGCTTCACCGAGGTATTTTCTTTGAAAAACTCTTATTCAAGTATCCCTTTATGCTATGCAGAAATTCTATATCATTTCCAATCAACAATATGTCATCCACATATAATATTAGAAATTCTACAGAGCTCCCACTCACTTTCTTGTAAATACAGGGTTCACTGCAAGTCTTTATAAAACTATATGCTTTGATCAACTCATCAAGGCGTATATTCCAACTCCGAGATGCTTGCATCAGTCCATAGATGGATCGCTGGAGCTTGCACACCTTGTTAGTACCTTTAGGATTGAGAAAACCTTCTGGTTGCATCATACACAACTCTTCTTTAAGAAATATCCATTTAAGGAATGTAGTTTGACATCCATTTGCCAGATTTCATAAAATATGGCAACTGCTAACATGATTCAAACGGATTTAAGCATCACTACAGTTGAGAAAATCTCATTGTAGTCAACACCTTGAACTTGTCAAAAACCTTTTGCGACAAGTCGAGCTTTGTAGATAGTAACACTACTATTAGTGTCCGTCTTCCTCTTGAAGATCCATTTATGTAATATGGCTTGCCGACCATCAGGCAAGTCCACCAAAGTCCACACTTTGTTCTCATACATGGATCCCATCTCAGATTTCATGGCCTCAAGCCATTTCGCGGAATCTGGGCTCATCATCACTTCCTCATAGTTCGTAGGTTCATCATGGTCTAGTAACATGACTTTTAGAATAGGATTACCGTACCTCTCTGGTGCGGACCGTACTCTGGAAAACCTACGAGGTTCTGTGGTAACTTGATTTGAAGTTTCATGATCATCATCATTAGCTTCCTCACTAATTGGTGTAGGAATCACTAGAACTGATTTCTGTGATGAACTACTTTCCAATTCGGGAGAAGGTACAATTACCTCATCAAGCTCTACTTTCCTCCCACTCACTTTTTTCGAGAGGTACTCCTTCTCTAGAAAGGATCCATTCTTAGCAATGAATCTCTTGCCTTCGAATCTGTGATAGAAGGTGTACCCAACAGTTTCCTTTGGGTATCCTATGAAAATGCAGTTCTCCGATTTGGGTTCGAGCTTATCAGGTTGAAGCTTTTTAACATAAGCATCACAACCCCAAACTTTAAGAAATGACAACTTTGGTTTCTTGCCAAACCATAGTTCCATAAGGCGTCGTTTCAACGGATTTTGATGGTGCCCTGTTTAACGTGAATGTAGCTGTCTCTAATGCATAACCCCAAAATGATAGTGGTAACCTGGTAAGAGACATCATAGATCGCACCATATCCAATAAAGTGTGGTTACGACGTTCGGACACACCATTACACTGTCGTGTTCCATGTGGCGTGAGCTGTGAAACTACTCCACATTGTTTTAAATGAAGGCCAAACTCATAACTCAAATATTCTCCTGTTGTAGGGTAGAACCCTAAGTGGAGATCTTTCACGAATTGGAGGGGAAATCCCCAAGAACAAGAAGCACACAAAGGGGGAAACAAGAGGAACACTCAAGAACAAGTCCAATCACACATCCACTAGACCAACAAACACACAAGATCCACAAGGTACATGAACAATCAAAGGGAAACAATATACATGGTAGAGTTCATCCCAAATCCTATGAAGGAGATGAGGGCTTGATGATTAACTTGGGGAATCCTTCTCCCTTAGGAGGGCTTGATGATCCTAGGGATCCTTCTCCTATAGGAGGTCTTGCACTCCAATGGAGTCTTCTCCAAGAGGAGGGCTTGATCTCCAAGAGGAGGTCTAGATCTCCTAGAGGAGGAAGATGAGCAAAGCCCTCCTTTGTGTTCTAAATATTTTGCTAAGTCTAAATGGAGGAGATGAAGGAGTATATATAGTCCTAGGGGATGAAGGGGTAAGCAAGGGCGAAATGGACATTACATGGGCAAAGCCCATAGCAACATAGAGGGGGGCCCGTGTGCACGGGGTAAGTGGAGCCCGTGTGCACGGGGTATCCAGAGACCTGATGCAAGAGCCCGTGCGCACGGGGTCCGTGAGGCCCGTGGACATGGGGGTCCCATGTGCATGGTACACGCCCATGCGCACGGGGTCTTTAGGACCGCCAGCCTGGGAGGCCCGTGGGCACGGGGTCGAAGGGGCCCGTGCGCACGGGGTCGCCTGGGAGCTGTTGCCTTCTTCTTGGCGCTTCCTTCTCTGCTTCTAGGCTTCCCTCTTGGATGGTGTAGATGTTTTCTTCCGCGTGAACTCGTCCTCGCTATGTGTGAAGCTCCGACAATACCTATGCATGCACACGGAAGGAATGTCAAGTAGTATAGCATCCTCAAAGGGGTCAAGTGAACACGTGTAAAGGAGAAGATTCACCTTTATGTATGTGAAGTAGATGTCACACGTGTCACTTGCCAAATGGACTCTTGACTTGGTGATGTCCATAGGATGCTTCGCATCATCCCCTCCCCCTTGGGAAAGATCTGACCTCGAATTGAAATCCAAATCACCATGGGAAAGAGATGATGTCGCCATGTAGGAGTGGACAATAACCAAGCATTTATCATCTTGTAGTTCCGAATGGGCACTCTCCAATGTCGCTTCGTCTTGTAATTCCTTCAAAAGTAGTAAAGATAACAAGCACTTGGAAAAACAAATGTGGTTGGCATTAGAGCAAAACCAAGCATCCAATAGGTGATTCACCCAACAAGTGTTGTCATCAAGTATAGCATATGGTTTGACAAAGAAGTGTGGCATGACAATTAAGCATATAAATAGTGCACAATCAAGTACATCATGGAAACAAGCATGCAAATGGGAGGTAGAGGTGCAAATATGTTTGACAAGTGAACAAGCATCTACCTTAAGGTCATAGTAAGAATGCTCAAAGTGCTCAACAAAAGGTCTATGGTAGGCATAAGAATCATCCACCACACCAAATATAATGATATGCCTGAACACATGGGGAAATTGCAAGACAATCCAAGCATAATATGCGTCGGGTGTAGTGAAGATATCGTGGCACTCAACACAAAGGAAAGAGCAATTGTTCAACATGTGTGAGGCAATCAAGTCAATCATGTGACAAGCATGGTAATAGTAGCTATCAACCGCATGAAATGAGCAAGTATGAATCATGGGTGATGCACTACGTGAAGCAAGCATAACAAGCAGGTCGTGCAAACTAGTGGGGCAAAGATGCAACACACTAGAGGATATCATGGCAATCATGTCATGTGAGCAAATAGTAGGTGTAGGCAATGCACATGACATATGGAAAGCACGCACACAAAGCAAGATCATAGTATCATCATAGGAATGGGTCATAGGTGGAACATGGCAATAACAAGCAATATCTCCACCAAGCTTGCAAATACACATACAAGTAGTAGAAACAATCATCATGTGTAATGCAAAGCATGGGTCACAAATGCATTACAAAGGAATATGAATGATCATATCAAGCATAGTGAACATGGAAATATGGGCATAAAGTGAGAAGTGGTGAATAACCCATAACCATGTGAGGGCCATGTAGAAGAGATGTGCGAAGTCTTTGCACGAAGGGAGCAGTTGTAAGTGCAATCCACGGGATACCAAGTCATCGTTGCTCTTTAGAGCTCGTTTTGCACTACTAGGAAAAGGCCTACTAATGGCGCACCAGTTTTGCCTACTAATGGCGCACTACTGGTGCGCCATTAGTATCACGCCACTAGTATTTTTTACTAATGGCGCACCACTGGTGCGCCATTAGTATAGGCCACGGTGCGCCATTAGAATAGGCCACTGGTGCACCATTAGTATAGGCCACGGTGCGCCATTAGTATTTTTGAATTTTGAAGGCGGGAAAATAGTAGTGGCGCACCGTCTAACCCCCACCGTGCGCCATTGCTATTTTTGAATTTTGAATTTGGATCTAGATCGCGATTTTTTTGCCCATTTTTTGCTCGTTTTTTTGCTCGTTTTTTTGCACACTATTATTTCAAATTTTGTTCCCGTTTTTGGATCTTGTATGTTCTTTTGCCATGTTCTTTTGCCGGAGAGGAGTTCACAGGAGAGGAGTTCGCCGGAGAGGAGGAGGAGGAGGTGACCGCAGAGGCACTCGCCTACATCGCCGGACATGAGGAGGAGGTCGCCGGAGAGGAGTTCACCGGAGCATCGGAGAGGAGGAAGGAGAAACCATGAGGGGATGGGAGGAGAGGAGGGAGGAGGAGCTCACCGGAGAGGAGGGAGGAGGAGCTCACCGGAGAGGAGGGAGGAGGAGCTCACCGGAGATGAGGGAGGATGAGCTCACCGGAGAGGAGGGAGGAGAAACCGTGAGGGGAGGGGAGGAGAGGAGAGGAGGGAGGAGGAGGTCGCCGGAGAGGAGGAGGAGGAGGTCGCCGGAGAGGAGGAGGGTAGTATGGTGGAGGAGAGAAGGGAAGATGGAGTGGAGGAGTGGAGGAGAGGTGGAGTGGAGGAGAAGAATGAAGAGGTAAGGAGGAGAGGACACGCCCAGCCATATATACGGCATAGTAATGGCGCACCGTGGGCAGGTGCGCCATTACTATATTTTTTTTAATTTTGAAGGTGGGAAGATACTAATGGCGCACCATGGGCAGGTGCGCCATTAGTAACTTTTTTTTATTTTTTTGATTTATTTTGGATTTTGAAGGCGGGAAGATAGTAATGGCGCACCATGGGCAGGTGCGCCATTAGTAAGTTTGAATTTTTTTGAATTTTTTTGCCTCTCCAGATCTTAAAAGCCCCGTATCTTTTTTTCTGTTAGGTTTTTGAGGATTTTGAAAAAATTTAACGGAGTAGATGATTTTTCATATAAAAAACTTTTTCATCCGAGTTTGTGTGCAAAAGTTATGCCCATTTTTACAAATTCTCGAGAGATTTTGCAAAAAAGTCGAAAATTCATGTTTGTAAATTTTGCTAACAACTAGACCACATATCACATGGGAATCTTATTTTCTTTTTTTTGACATTTCTATCATTTTCTTTTATTTATTTTTTTGAAACTGAAAAGGCGGTTCATGGTGGGGGGTGCATTCGGGGGAATGTTTGGGCCAAATTACTAATGGCGCACCGTGGGATGGTGCGTCATTACTAGTTCAACTAGTAATGGCGTACCACTCCCACGGTGCGCCATTAGTAGTTTTGAAAAAATTAAAAAAAATTACTAATGGCGCACCGTCGGATGTGGTGCGCCATTAGTATTTGCACACTAATGGCGCACCAACACATGGTGCGCCATTAGTATTTAGTAATGGCGCACCACATGTACAGTGTGCCATCAGTGTCCATCCCATCTATAGCCCTTTTCCTAGTAGTGTTGTCAACTCATGGGATTTTGAGGTTGACAAGTATTCATGGGTACCTACACAAAAGAGACACAAGACAAAGAAAGTGTGTGCGTGGTAAATGTCCACATCATCCATCATGATGTGTATGTGCATGTGTGAGTTAGCACAAGATAGGCATCGCTCAAAGAAAATTGAGGCACGATAAAGAAACATGTCATCCATCATGAAAGAATAGTTATTGTGTTCAACACAATTGGGACTCAAATTATAGCAAGTGTGTGACACAACAATAGCATTTTTATTCATGGAATGCATATGGTGCACACAATCATGGGAATCATGCAAATAGGATGTAGCAAAATCTCCTAACATGTATGAGGAAACTATGGGGGTCTCCTCGTGAGCAATATCGGAAACATCATATGGAGAAAATGGACAACATCCAAAACAATGCATATCTGAAGCTAGGTGGTCATGGCATGGCATATGAGATAAATGATGCAAAGGAGGCATATCAATATCATCACAAGACAAATGACAATAACCATGGGCTTGTCATCTATGCCATATGTGCAATAGGGTTTATTTTAATGGCATATGCATAGTCACTACGATGGGATTGCAAATATGACATACGGGAGATCTCATGCATAGCAGATGACAAGTCAAGCGGATTATCAAACATGATGTGACCAAGAGAATTATCACAAGAAATCCTATGTAACATGACATCACAACTAATAGACTCCTCATGGCAATCATCAAACTCATCATAAAATGGGTAAATCATCGCATGGAGAAATCATACTAGCATGAAGCATGGTAATAGGTGGATCAACATCATGCCAGCAATCAATGTCAAGAACATCCACTAGTGGGACAAGAGCATCACCTTCACCTATGTTACCTTTGTCGTTCCGCTCAAGTGGTGTAGGTGAGGTGGGTGTCGGTGTCAAAACCGGCGGATCTCGGGTAGGGGGTCCCGAACTGTGCGTCTAGGCGGATGGTAACAGGAGACAAGGGACACGATGTTTTTACCCAGGTTCGGGCCCTCTTGATGGAGGTAAAACCCTACTCCTACTTGATTAATATTGATGATATGGGTAGTACAATAGTAGATCTACCACGAGATCGGAGTGGCTAAACCCTAGAATCTAGCCTATGGTATGATTGTTGTTCGTCCTACGGACAAAAACTCTCCGGTTTATATAGACACCGGAGAGGGCTAGGGTTACACAGAGTTGGTTACAATGGGAGGAGATCTTCATATCGTATCGCCAAGCTTGCCTTCCACGCCAAGGAAAGTCCCATCCGGACACGGGACGGAGTCTTCAATCTTGTATCTTCATAGTCCGGGAGTCCGGCCAAAGGTCTTAGTCCGGCCATCCGGACACCCCCTAATCCAGGACTCCCTCAGTAGCCCCTGAACCAGGCTTCAATGACGACGAGTCCGGCGCGCAAGTTGTCTTCGGCATTGCAAGGCGGGTTCCTCCTCCGAATATTTCATAGAAGATGTTGAACACCAGGGTAGTGTCCGGCTCTGCAAAATAAGTTCCACATTCCTTCGTAGAGAGAATAATATTTGTATCAATCGGATCTGCTGACGTATTCCGTGGCGTGACATCATGCCACAGCCAGGCTCTTTATTCATTTTATTGTTCCACCTCAGCGCGTTTAGCGAGGCGGTTTCCTTGGCACGTCTTGTCAAAGCAGAGATCGTGTCCCCTTATTCCGGGATTCTCATCAATACGGGTGTGGGTAACCCAACCGCGCCATTAACCGCGGCGCTTGGGAGATAAGCGAGTTTTATTAGGCCGGTGGGGGGCTCGTAGTTTTGGCCGCCCATATAAGGGGATAAGAATCCGCCCTTTCCATTCACGCCCTCTTCCTCCTCTGCTTATCCGTCCCTGCGCGCTCGAGCTCCAGCGCCCAAGCCCGCACTTCCCACCTCAACCTTCTCCAACCATGTCTGGAGCGGGAGGTAGATGGATGGCCTCCTCCGTCACGGAGGGACAAATCAAAAACCTGAGGAAGGCCGGATACTTGTCTAACGACATCGCGCACCGGCTCCCAGATGCGGGGCAACTCATCCCCACCCCCAGGCCCCATGAGAGGGTTGTTTTTCTTCCCCATTTCCTCCGCGGACTGGGTTTTCCTCTTCACCCGTTCGTCCGGGGGCTCATGTTCTACTACGGCCTGGACTTCCACGATCTGGCCCCGAACTTCATCCTCAATATCTCGGCGTTTATCGTCGTGTGCGAGGCCTTCTTCCGCATCCAGCCCCACTTTGGCCTATGGCTGAAGATCTTCAGCGTCAAGCCGAAGGTCGTGCAAGGCCGACAGGCGGAATGCGGAGGCGCCATGGTGGGCAAGATAGCCAACGTCACCTGGCTCGAGGGTGCCTTCGTGGAAACCATCAAAGGGTGGCAATCTGGGTGGTTTTATATCACCGAGCCGCGTGACCCTAAATGGGCAGCGGCCCCTGAATTTCGATCCGGCATCCCCACCCGGCTCACATCTTGGAAAGAGATGGGCCTGTCGTGGGGCAATCCGGAAGAGGTGACCAGACTCCAAACCTGCGTCCGAGACCTGGTGACCAAGAAGGTCAAGCTTGTCAACGTGGTCCAGGTCATGCTCTTCCGTCGGATCCTCCCGTGTCAACGACGGGACTTCAATTTGTGGGAGTTCGACCCGGCCCGGCACCAGACTCTATCCCGGCTCTTCGAAACGAAGCACGAGGACGCCTGGAAGGTGCTTTTCAAGAGTTCCGAGGTCTCCCCTCCCGTCACCGAGGATCGCAGGTTCAGCGCCAAACGTCAAGCCTCCAAAGTAAGCTTACCTTTAGTCCCTTACGGGATACCCGAATTTCATAGTGTGACTTTATGTGGGATCTAAACTCCTGTTCCTTTGACAGGACTGGAAGAGGACATCCGGACAGTTCGACTGTCCGGCCCCTTTGCCCGAAGGCCCAGTGGACGCACACTTAGCGAAGCTACTGGTTCCGGCACCCCAAGTGGTGTCGGAGAAGAAGGCCAAGGAGAAGGCCACGGGGACCCGAAAGAGTCCCCGGCACCCGGTGTCGTCGGATTTGCCCGACGGCCCCAACGCACCCTCCGCCTCCGAAGACGAGGAGGAGGAAGAAGAAGATGCCTCTCCCCCTCCAACGGGGGGAGGAAAGAAGAGAAAGGCCGCCCCAACTGGGGAAGCCGGAGGGTCCAAGAAGGGGAAGTCCCTTCTGCCGGACTACGCCCCCGACGCCGAAGACGGCGGGGAGGACTGGCCATCCATGGTCAAGCCCCTGGAAAAATCGTAAGTGTCCGGCTACCCGAATGAGTTATTGTACTCCTTTATTATTTGACAGCTTCTAACACCGAAGCTAATCATGCAGTCCGCCCAGGGCTCAGCTTGGCGATTCGTCGAGCAGATCTCTGAATTCATCGGATGTGAATAGCGCTTCACTTCCGACGGCCTCCTCCCCTCTCCCTACAGACGGCGCTGAGGTGGAGTCCCACAGGGGACAAAACCAGGAGGAGGTGGTCCTGGAAGCGCCACAAGGCGACCTTCCGGACTCCAAGCCCAAAGGGGGTAAACCCCGGAGGGATCTAAGTCTGGCCCCGGGCCAGACACTGCTCCGGAACCATTAGTGGTTCCAGAGCCCGACAGGCGGCGCCTTCATAAGAAGGGCAAGCCCGCGACGCCGGCGGCTTCCGTCCACCCGGAGGCACCAGACAATTTGCTGGAGGCGCTTAATGGCGCCTCCATCAACGAAGAACACCGCACTGTTATGAGTGAGGTGATTCAGAAGGTTCAGTCCGCCAAGAGCGGGCTGATGAAAGCCTGCACAAACCTGTTAACGGGCTTTGAGGTATGTGTTCAAAAACATATATAAAAAATGTTACCGCATAGACAGTAGCCCCTGTTGCTCAGTTCGGTGTTCGGAAAGAAAAGCCGAACTGAGGATCTCAAAAGATATACGCATGAGTCTAATAGAAATATGTCAATATGGGTATGTAGGCTGAGCTGCTGACCTCTGCCGCACTGACTGCGGAGGTCAATGCCTTGAAGGAAAGCCTCGAGTAGTCCGAGAGCGAGCTCGGCCGTGCCAAGAAGCGGCTCGAGGATAAAGAGGGTACATAGTACCTCCTGTAAATGTATATGGAAATACTTGGTTGCATAATAATAACAGGACCAACGTTAATGTTGCAGGAGCCACGACCAAGGTGGCGACCCTGAAAGAGGCGGTCTCGAAGGCCGAAAAGAGTGCGGCCTTGGAGCGCACCGAGCGAGAGAAACAGGAGGTGCGGGTGGGGAGGTGCGGCAAGAGCTCCAGGCTCTCGTGGAAAAACACGAGAGTTTGGAGCGTGACTCGAAGACTTGAGAGTCCGAGCTTGCCTTGGCTCTTGAGAGTGCCAAGACCGCTAAGGCCAAAGCCCAGAAGGCCCTTCAGGAGATCGAGGCGATGAAGAAGATAGCGGCGGGTAAGGCATTCTTTATGCAAAGCAAAAATATAAAAGTTAATTATCTGCTACTTACCCGAATCCGGAGCTCTCCAGGAGCGTTCGCCGATCTGCCTCGTAGTGTGTCTGATGCCAGCGCATACTACCGAGCCGAAGAGGGGAGCTCGATGGAAAAAGTGTTCTGGTCTCAGTATGCTGAGGACGAACATCTGGTGCCCCTGAGCGACCAGCTGAAGCAGCTGGTTGAGCTCCACAAGGTGGTCGAACAGGCCATGAAGGGCCTCATAGCTCGGCTGTGGCCTGAAGAAGTCAAGTCTGGGAGCTACTTCGGTCTGGTGCGGCGGCTGGTGGACGCGTGTTTGTGGATTGAGGTCGTCAAGCGCTCCGTTTGTATTGAAGGTGCCCGTCGGGCCCTTGCCCGTGCTAAGGTGCACTGGGGCAAGCTAGACGCGGAGAAGCTGTTGACGGACGCGCCACCGCCGGGCAAGGAGTATCGTACGCCCGAGATGTATTATAATGGCGTTCTGAAGGGTGCCCGCCGCATAGCGGATGAGTGCTCCAAAGATGTAATTTTTGAGTAAACTCGCATTTGTTATCCTGTACGCTGAAGCTTTGTTCATATGCGTTAAGCAACGCTTGTTAATTTAAAATATTACCTTCTGTGCGGCCGTTTATCAAATCCGAGAGATGCAAGTCGTCAGCTTCGACCCCCATGCCACGAGTGCTGGGGTGTTCGGGATAAACCTGAGCGCTCTTGTTCCCATTCTTGGGTCCATCTAGGGAGGCGTTCAGCACAACGAATCAGGCCGTCGGACTTATAATGCTTTATCACTCTCACTTAGCCATAGAATTCTATAATTTTAAATTTCAGCGAAGCCTCTAGTATTCGGAAGACCGAGTTTGGGGCGCTATCCACGCCTAGGCCGGATAAGTCCGGTTCCTCGCTCGAAGCGGCATAAGTCTTTAAGGACTCGAAGAAATCTCGCGAACAGCGACCGGTCTCTCGCACTATCATGACAGTAAGTTTTAGCTTTCTCTACTGAGGTGTTAACCCAGCTCAACTGGGGCACAATCGCAATAGTTCTCCCAGCGCTATCTTAGCCAACAATGCGGAACGTAAGGTACCAAAACATGGGAGCTGGGCAAACCCAACTATTGACCAAAGACATGATTCGGAGCCGATGCATATAGTGCTATAAGTTCGGGGTGCCGCACTTGTTAGAGTGTTCGGTCTTCTCACACCATGTTATGGGGTGTTGTAAGCCCCTGGTGTATTATCCGTACCAAAGTGTACGGTTGCATAGTGTCATGACTGAACATATTTGCATATAAAAATAGATAAGTACAATAATAGGTAAGAGCTATATATTGTTCATTAAAAAAGGGCTGCTGCGAATGCAGAACGATACAAAAAGTGTGGTAAGCAAGAGATGGGAGTATTTGACATATTCCCCTTCAGGGGCAAGCTGCAGGATTGTAAGAGAAATAGGTATTAAACTCGTTATAGAGACCACCTGGACTTTTGACGTGGCTTGCTTCCTCCCTGGCTATTGCATCGTTGGTTCGGCGAGAGTATTGCCGGACAGGCCTTCCGAATAGTTGGGTCCTGAAAGTGTGTGAAAAGGAAAATGGCGAAATAGGGAGCCCCTTAGTGTGGTTGAGCCGCATTCTGGGCGTGCCGTTGTTGTGCCCCTCCCCTTATGTCCATGGTATCTCTAAGGTGTAATTATGTACGCGTGTGTTCACACACGAACACGTCACGTGTACCCTCGACACCGGGGGTGATGCACCGCAGCTCACATCGAAGGAGTCTCACCGGAAGCGCGATTCGCAAGTCGACCGGCGAGAGCTTTTGAGGACCCGAAACCCTACACTCCCGGGAGGGACCCCGTCGGGGAGTGCAGCGGCTATGGGCTGCCCTAGGTCGGTCAAGCCGCCCCTAGAGCCTCGCGGTCCGTAGCTCTCCAACACGAAGAACAACGAAGGACGAGGGAGCAAGAACGAGGGAGGGACAAGACGTAGATGAAAAAGCTGTATATGTGTTTGCGATTGTGTGTTGTTCAATCGGCCGTCACCCCCAACATATATAAGAGGCGGCTGAACTTCCCGTACAAGAAAAGGATTCATCTAGGCTTTCCTTACAATAAAATTGCATCAATTCACGTCCAAAACCCTAGTCAAATTCGGACTGGTTTTATCCGAACTTTCCAAAATGGTTCGGTTTACAACCTGGCTGCACCTTGCGGGTCATGTTTGAGGCAGTAAACGACCTCGGATGGAAACGAGTCCAAAAGCAATCTTGACCGTTTCGACGAGACGAAAAACTTTCATGTTGAACGATTTTTTATCAGAGGTCATCTTGAGGGTCAAATAGCTCGCTCAAAACGGACTGTGACGCAAAACACCCATCCCTCGCGCTACCCATCAGACATGGCGTCTGGTGGGGCGCGCCATACTTCGCCTCCTGGCAGGGCTACATTCCGATGGCTCTAACTTTTGCATACGAACTCGGATTGGAACGAATTTTATATCAAAATCAATCGTTTCGACGAGACGAAGACAACCCGTGTAGATCATTTTTCCATACGAGGCTGTCCTGAGGGCGTAATGAGCCGAATAGTGTTTTGAATACAAAATCTCAGTATTTCAAACACAACTTCAGCCTTCGAAATGAGATCGGATGGCGATGACCCAAACTTCAAAGATGTTTATATCGACAACACATAACTTTTTTTTTGTAGATCACTTCTTCATTTGAGGACATATTAATTAAGTTCTTGATCGTGCCAAAATCTGGTGTCAACACATGCCCCCCTGTTTTTCGGCAAAGCTAGCGTGCCGGAAAATAACTTGTACCATGTTTGTTCTCAGGATGATGTCAACACTCCATCGGCCATTTACAATTTCTTAGGGCGATAATTATATATCGGCCATGTTTATCCTAAGGGCGATAGTTATTTATCGGCCATGTCATTCTTAGGACGATAGTGAATATATCGGCCATTGCCTATCTAGGCTTCTTGCCACAAACTTGGGTGATATTTTTTAAAATATTTGCCATTGAGAGCTCGAGGTAATAATATGCCTTGTACGGATTCCACCAAATATGAGTTTCCGGGAACCACTCTTGTAATCTTAAAAGGACCTTCCCAACTTGGAGACCACTTCCCGAATTTTCTATCTTTTGAACCAATTGGTAGAATCACCTTCCACACAAGATCGCCAACTTGAAAATTCTTCAACTTGACCTTCTTATTGTAAGCTCTTGCCACCCTCAACTTATCTCTCTCTATGGCATTCAAAGCAGACAAACGTTTATCGGCGACTTCATCAATATTGTCCATCATCAAGTTATAGAAGTCCACCGCCGATAAATCATTTTGTTTGGCTATTCTCAAAGCATTCAAATTCACTTCCACTGGTAAAACGGCCTCTTGACCATATACGAGCTCATACGGAGTTACCTTTGTAGCACCATGCCTTGAGATCCTGTGCGCCCACAAAGCTTCGGACAGTAGCTCATGCCATCTCCTTGGATTATCCTCAATCTTCTTCTTGATGAGCTTGATTAATATTTTATTACTAGACTCAGCTTGTCCATTGGCTTGGGCATAATATGGAGAGGAATTGAGCAACTTTATCTTATATGATTCGGCAAATTCTCTGACTTGATGTGACATAAAGGATGAACCTTGGCCGTAGTTAATGTTTGCGGTATGTCGAATCTATGAATAATATGCTCAGTTATGAATTGAATTACCTCTGTATGCGTCATGTTTCTTAGTGGCATTGCTTCAGACCATTTAGTGAAATAATTAGTTGCCACCAAGACGAACCGATGCCCCTTTGAAGAAGGAGGATGAGTCTCTCCAATAAAGTCCAATCCCCAACCTCTAAAAGGCCACGGCTTGATAATAGGATGTAACATAGCAGCGGGAGCTAACTGAATATCACCAAACTTTTGACAAGCTTCACATCCTTTATAGTACCGGAAGCAATCATTAACCATCGTCGGCCAATAAAACCCAGCACGTCGTAATAACCATTTCATCTTGGGAGCCGACTGATGAGTGCCACAAATACCTTCATGGACCTCTCCCATAGCAACTCTCGCTTGGTCCTCGTCCAAGCACTTTAAAAGAACAACATCAATCGTTCAGCGATAGAGATCATCATCTCTCATTGTGTATTTGAAAGCCATACGCCGAACAGTCCTGTCCACCCTTTTAGTAGGATCACACAAATAATCAATAATGGGTTTCCTCCAGTCTTCATTTTCTCCTGCATTAAATATTTCATTAGTGGCCGAAACGGTGGGCTTCGGTTCGGCCTCCCCTATGTTGGCAAGACTAGACATTGGCTTTTGAGAAATATGAAACATGCCACGATCAACATCATAGCCGGATTCTTGTTGTGCCAACTCATTTGCTCTCCAATTGTCATGTCTAGATATATGAGCAATGCTAAAATAATCCAAATTAGAAATTATATCTAGACATTTATCAAGATAAACATTAAGTGATTCGTCAAAACATTGAAAGACTTTGGATATTTGTTGCACTACTAATAACGAATCACCAAAAGCCTCAATATGTGTAGCACCTATGGCAAACAACATCTCTAAGCCAAATAACAATGCTTCATATTCGGCTTGATTATTTGTGCAAAAGTATTCTAAGCGGCATGAGGCTTCAAAAACAGCACCATGAGGAGATATATAAACAATACCAACACCTTGGCCATTGCTACAAACTGAACCATCAAAATATAATCTCCATGGTACTAATGAGACAAGGTTTATATCAATATCATGCTTGTCATCAATCTGATGCTCAACAATAAAATTAGCAACAATTTGGCCTTTCATGGATTTCAGAGATTCATAAGCCAAATCATATTCAATTAAAGCATAAGCCCACTTGCCAATTCTACCACTAAGAATTGGCCTATGCAACATGTATTTGATGACATCGGTTTGACAAGCTATAATGCAAGTACTAGGCACTAGATAATGTCTCAATTTTGTGCAAGCATAATATAAGCATAAGCATAATTTCTCAATAAATGTATACCTTGTCTCAGCATCCAACAATCGTCGGCTCAAATAAGTAATAGCATGCTCCTTTCCTTCGGTCTCTTGAGTCAAAACAGCACCAATAACACCTTCCTCCGCTGCAACGTAAAGTCTAAATGGCTCCCTGTGCCTGGGCGCTTTCATAACCGGAGGAGTGCACAAATATTTCTTAATCATATCAAATGCCTCTTGCTGTTTTGCCCCCCAAGTAAAATCAACATCATTCTTTAACCGAAGGATAGGAGTAAATGCATCAACCTTCCCTGATAGATTAGCTATGAACCTCCTCAAATAATTGACCTTTCCAAGGAATTTTTGCATATCTCTCTTGAATGTTCGAGTCTCTACTTTCTGTATAGCTTCTATCTTTTTGGGATCAATTTCCACGCCATCTTCGTGAATAATGAAACCCAGAAACTTCCCAGCCGATACACCAAAGGCACACTTCAAAGGATTCATTTTCAGCCCATATTTCTTCATTCTTTCAAAAGCCAAACGCAAATCGGCTAAGTGAGATTCAAAAGCATCCGATTTGACAACAATATCATCAATATAAACCTCAAGTATAACACCAAGTAAATCATGAAAAATTAAATTCATAGCCCTTTGATATGTGGCACCGGCATTTTTTAATCCAAAGGTCATCACTGTCCACTCAAATAAACCAAGAAAACCAGGACATCGAAAAGCCGTTTTGGACATGTCCTCTTCGGCCATAAAAATCTGGTTATACCCCGCATTACCATCAAGAAAGCTAATGACCTTATGTCCAGAAGCATCATTAATAAGCATATCGGCTATTGGCATGGGATACTCATCTTTAGGTGTAGCTCTATTCAAATCTCTGAAATCAATGCACACCCTCAACTTGCCAGAGCCTTTCTTCTCTACTGGTACAATGTTAGAAATCCACTCGGCATACCTGCAAGGTCTAATAAAATTAGCTTTAAGCAAACGACCGATCTCTTCCTTGATCCGGTCATACGTTTTTGGATTAAACTTTCTGGCTGATTGCTTGTATGGTCTAAAACCGGCCTTTATAGGTAAACGATGCTCCACTAGCTCTCGGCTTAAACCCTGGCATCTCATGATATTCCCATGCAAAGCAACAAACATATTCTTTCAATAGCTCGATCAACTTAGCCTTATGATCGGCTCTTAAATTTTCATTTACAAATGTCGGCCTAGGAATTGAACCATCTCCTATATCTATCTCTTCTAATGGATCGGCCGATGTAAAACCTTGTCCTAACTTATCCATATCATCTAACTCTTCTATGGACTCATACATATCGTTCTTATTGGACCGATATTCTACAAGACGCTTTTGTAACCACTCTGAGTTAGGATCCATTTAAATACATCATACCTTGGAGCCGATTATCGCCAACCGGCTTTAAAGAAACGGGCACGAAACCACTTTTTGTGGCGCTAAGAAAATCATATTCTGATAAGTCACGCCCCGTCAAGCAAGTAGCATTGGGATGTTGCCAATCCACCGATGCATCGGCCAAAGCAACACAAGCCGAATTATCCGCATGAATGACTTCTACTTCATCATCAACCCATTGAATCAAAAACTGGTGCATAGTAGATGGCACGCATTGGTTCGCATGAACCCAATCGCGGCCTAATATCACATTGTAGTTACCTTGCACCTCGGCGACAAAGAATGCGGTAGCCAAAGTTTTGCTTCCCACCGTAAGCTCCACATACATCACACCTTTGGCTTCAGTTTTCTCTTTGCCTTCAAATCCATTAAGCACCATGTTGGTCTTTATTAACTCTTCATCACGCAGCCCCAATTTTTTGAAGACCGAATATGGCATAAGATTCACCACAGCACCACCATCGACAAGCATTCTAGCAACCGGCGATCCATTAATATGACCTTTAAGGAACAATGGCTTCAAGTGCGTCACCGGTTCTTTTGGCTTCTCGAATATAGCATTTTTAGGACCAAAATCTAGCTGAGCTACTTCCCCTTCTTCATCTATAGCACGAAATTCAGCGGGTAAGTAATACACCATATTAATATCCATACCTTCATGAACTGGTGTAGACTCATAATCAAGCATTTCATCTCCTTCCGCAAGCATGTCCACTGACTCCGAAATATCTTCAAGGGAAGAGGAAGTAGTAGGCAAAGTGGACGATGTAATAGTAGCCGCATCGTCCTCCGTTGGTGGTGTAGGTGTTGCTATGATCAATGCAGAAGCTGCAATGTTTTCCTTTTGCTTTGGCCTCCACACTTGTTTTGGGGGTACCATGGGACGGCTTTCATTGAATAATTTATCCCTTAGCTTTTCTGCTTCTTGTTCCTCCTTCTCATGACTCCTCATGCGCTGCAATCTCCTTTTTTGCACCTTGGTCAGACCGGAAGGACACCACTTAGGCTGAGTATATTTTGGATCCCTCGACTTGGCCTTGCTTATGCTAGCTTCATGATCATTAGCCATGGGGCCTTGCTGGACCGCAGCCACATCTTTATTAGAATCAGCCAGATTATCAACAATAATCGACTCTTTGATTATTAATTCTTTAGTGCCTATCATAATAGTTTCACCACTAGTATTCTTCTCCTTTTGCTTGCTAGGCTCTGAAGTTTCAGCACTTGGTGATTTGGCACGCTACACTTGCCGGTTGACCCTTTTTTGATTATCTTGCATTGGCCAATTGACACCATTGTTCAAACGGCCTCGTGTGGGATAAGAAAGTCTCTCATGAACGGGCCTCCTTGGTTCTGCCCAACCCGGATGAAAAGCATAAGGGGCCATTGGGGGCGCCCCCCATCCTCCATTGAAGCCTCCCATGTAGTATGGCACATAGGGGGGCGGCACCATCCGTGGTCCTGGTGCCCATGACCCATATGGCCTTGCGTGATGATGAGATTCTTCCCTCGGAGGTGATCTTGAGCGCTTCAAATTTGATGACCGGTTAGAGCTAGAACCGGCCACTTGATTGGCATACTTGGACAACAGCATATCAAAAGTTGGCTTGATTCTCTTGCGCTGCACTTTAGATTCATTTGTCTTCCATTTGCCAACCTCTGGACTCTTGGGCTTAACAAATTTCACATGAGTGTTCTCTTGCACTTGTGATTGCCCTCCGAGTGTAGGATTCTTGATGGTGATCTTGATTGCCTCCTTGCCACCGGGTTGCTTGTCAAGCACAACTTGTCTCCCCAAGACCTTGTTGCTCTCCACATTTTTCCTGGGCTCACCAATGACAATATTATTTTTATTAGCTGATTCGGCTATGTTGGGCCGAATTAACATCTTCTTCCCCTCCAAATCCATGGTGTTCATTGGGAAAGGCTGCTTATCAACTTGCATTTCAGAAAAATTCAATCGTCCGTCATTAATGGCCGATTGTATCTGTCGTCGAAAAACATTACAATCATTAGTAGCATGAGAAAAAGAATTATGATACTTGCAATAAGCACGTCGTTTCAGTTCTTCGAACGGCGGTAAAGTATGAGATATTCTAATAATCTTGGCTTGCAACAAAGCATCAAATATTCTATCACACTTAGCAATGTTGAAAGTAAATTTCATCTCTTCATCACGATTCTTATGAATCGGCTTTAAATCATTGCAAGTAAATGGTTTGGCCTTAGATGGCCAAACAAATTCAGCAGCATAAATATCACCCTCATCGTCCGAGTGGTCACTATCATACTCAACCATATTCATTTTAGGACGATCAGTTTTATATCTATGCACCTCTTTAAGATCTTTGCTTCGGCTTTCTTGAGCCAAAGCCCTTTGCAAGACTTGGTTGATATTTAAAAACTCGTATCCTTCTAGCCTTTCTCTAATGTGAGTTCTCAAACCACTAAGCACAAGATCAGCCAAATCTCTCTCGGTTATCACCAAACTATAGCACCGGTTTTTTGTATCCCTAAATCTTTTGACATAATCGGAGACCGATTCATCATACTTTTGCTTAACCGATGTAAGATGGGATAGTTTAAGCTCATTGTCACCACTGTAGAAGTGATCATGAAACTTTTGTTCCAAGTGAAACCATGTAGTAATAGAACCAGGTGGTAACGCAGAAAACCACGAGAAAGCTGTACCGGTTAAAGATAAGGAAATAACGTACTCTCCACTCATCTCGTGAACTTGCCTCACCTAATTGTGCCAAGTACTGACTAACATGCTCCCAGGTGGTTTTTGTGCCCTCTCCATTAAACTTAACAAAATCTGGAATTTTATATCCCGGAGGGCATTGAATTGCATCAAAGTATTCTGGATATGGCTTTTGATAAATACGGTTCCTTGGTAATTCAACTCCAAAATTCTCTCGGAGCATCTTAGCCATCTCCCCTCTAAGATTAGCTAGACCATCATCCACGGTGGACGATGAAGCTTGTGGCGGTAGCATAGGAGGAGTAGGGTTAGTAGTTGCAGGTGTGAATTGTGGCATGCATGCCGAATTGTAATTCGGCAGTGATCTAATAGTGTTTGCTCTTGTAGGTAGGGTTTGGTTCGGCGTCACCACCGAACTTGGCATACTCATGATAGGATTAATGGGTGCAGCAACAATTTGATTTGTGGGGCTAGGATAAAAATTCATCGGCACGGGGGGCGCCGATGAAATAGGTAAAGTTGGACTAGGGATTTCTGCGGTAACAGGCACACCAACATTACCACTAGATGATTGAGGCACACTATTTTTAGCATTACTATTTTCCAAGAAAATTTGGTATAAAAGATTATTGCTATCAGTAATGCGACTATCAATTTCAGCCCATACCTCAGGAGAGAAGGTATTACTTACAGAGGGTTTAACCTGTTCATCATGAAGAGGAGGAAACTTGATTTCTCCAACCGGAGTGATATTGCCTTGACGATCCTTTTTGAACTTAGCAAGGAACTCCTGCATCTCCTTCTCTTCACGTGCCTTCTTGTACTCCTCATAAGCTTGGCGATGTTCCTCCGATAACTCCTCAAAATTGGGCTTGATTATGTTATCGGCGTCGATTTCCGAGGGTTTCGGGATCTTGTCGTTGCCAGACATGATGGATGATGATGATGATTGATCTTTGTCCCCAGCGGAGTCGCCAAAAAGTGTGTTCGCACACGAACACGTCACGTGTACCCTCGATGTCGAGGATGATGCACCGCAGCTCACGTCGAAGGAGTCTCACCGGAAGCGCGATTCGCAAGTCGACCGGCGAGAGCTTTTGAGGACCCGAAACCCTACACTCCCGGGAGGGACCCCGTCGGGGAGTGCAGCGGCTATGGGCTGCCCTAGGTCGGTCAAGCCGCCCCTAGAGCCTCGCGGTCCGCAGCTCTCCGACACGAAGAACAACAAAGGACGAGGGAGCAAGAACGAGGGAGGGACAAGACGTAGATGAAAAGGCTGTAGATGTGTTTGCGATTGTGTGTTGTTCAATCGGCCGTCATCCCCAACATATATAAGAGGCGGCTAGACTTCCCGTACAAGAAAAGGATTCATCTAGGCTTTCCTCACAATAAAATTGCATCAATTCACGTCCAAAACCCTAGTCAAATTCGGACTGGTTTTATCCGAACTTTCCAAAACGGTTCGGTTTACAACCTGGCTGCACCTTGCGGGTCATGTTTGAGGCAGTAAACGACCTCGGATGGAAACGAGTCCAAAAGCAATCTTGACCGTTTCAACGAGACGAAAAACTTTCATGTTGAACGATTTTTTATCAGAGGTCATCTTGAGGGTCAAATAGCTCGCTCAAACGGACTATGACGCAAAACACCCGTCCCTCGCGCTACCCAGACATGGCGTCTGGTGGGGTGCGCCATACTTCGCCTCCTGGCAGGGCTACATTCCGATGGCTCTAAATTTTGCATACGAACTCGGATTGGAACGATTTTTATATCGAAATCGGTCATTTCGGCAAGACGAAGACAATCCCTGTAGATTATTTTTCCATACGAGGCTGTCTTGAGGGCGTAATGAGCCGAATAGTGTTTTGAATACAAAATCTCAGTATTTCAAACACAACTTCGGCCTTCGAAATGAGATCGGATGGCGATGACCCAAACTTCAAAGATGTTTATATCGACAACACGGAACTTTTTTATGTAGATCACTTCTTCATTTGAGGACATATTAATTAAGTTCTTGACCGTGCCAAAATCTGGTGTCAACACATGCCCCCCTGTTTTTCGGCAAAGCTAGCGTGCCGAAAAATAACTTGTACCATGTTTGTTTTCAGGACGATGTCAACACTCCATCGGCCATTTACAGTTTCTTAGGGTGATAATTATATATCGGCCATGTTTATGCTAAGGGCGATAGTTATTTATCGGCCATGTCTTTCTTAGGACGATAGTGAATATATCGGCCATTGCCTATCTAGGCTTCTTGCCACAAACTTGGGTGATATTTTTTTAAATATTTGCCATTGAGAGCTCGAGGTAATAATATGCCTTGTACGGATTCCACCAAATATGAGTTTCCGGGAACCACTCTTGTAATCTTAAAAGGACCTTCCCAACTTGGAGACCGCTTCCCGAATTTTCTATCTTTTGAACCAATTGGTAGAATCACCTTCCACACAAGATCGCCAACTTGAAAATTCTTCAACTTGACCTTCTTACTGTAAGCTCTTGCCACCCTCAACTTATCTCTCTCTATGGCATTCAAAGCAGACAAACGTTTATCGGCGACTTCATCAATATTGTCCATCATCAAGTTATAGAAGTCCACCGCCGATAAATCATTTTGTTTGGCTATTCTCAAAGCATTCAAATTCATTTCCACTGGTAAAACGGCCTCTTGACCATATACGAGCTCATACGGAGTTACCTTTGTAGCACCATGCCTTGAGATCCTGTGTGCCCACAAAGCTTTGGACAGTAGCTCATGCCATCTCCTTGGATTATCCTCAATCTTTTTCTTGATGAGCTTGATTAATATTATTACTAGACTCAGCTTGTCCATTGGCTTGGGCATAATATGGAGAGGAATTGATCAACTTTATCTTATATGATTCGGCAAATTCTCTGACTTGATGTGACATAAAGGATGAACCTTGGTCCGTAGTGAATGTTTGCGGTATGCCGAATCTATGAATAATATGCTCAGTTATGAATTGAATTACCTCTGTATGTGTCATGTTTCTTAGTGGCATTGCTTCAGAACATTTAGTGAAATAACCAGTTGCCACCAAGACGAACCGATGCCCCTTTGAAGAAGAAGGATGAATCTCTCCAATAAAGTCCAATCCCCAACCTCTAAAAGGCCACGGCTTGATAATAGGATGTAACATAGCAGCGGGAGCTAACTGAATATCACCAAACTTTTGACAAGCTTCACATCCTTTATAGTACCGGAAGCAATCATTAACCTTCGTCGGCCAATAAAACCCAGCACGTCGTAATAACCATTTCATCTTGGGAGCCGACTGATGAGTGCCACAAATACCTTCATGGACCTCTCCCATAGCAACTCTCGCTTGGTCCTCGTCCAAGCACTTTAAAAGAACAACATGAACCGTTCAGCGATAGAGATCATCATCTCTCATTGTGTATTTGAAAGCCATACGCCGAACAGTCTTGTCCACCCTTTTAGTAGGATCACACAAATAATCAATAATGGGTTTCCTCCAGTCTTCATTTTCTCCTGCATTAAATATTTCATTAGTGGCCAAAACAGTGGGCTTCGGTTCGGCCTCCCCTATATTGGCAAGACTAGACATTGGCTTTTGAGAAATATGAAACATGCCACGATCAACATCATAGCCGGATGCTTGTTGTGCCAACTCATTTGCTCTCCAATTGTCATGTCTAGATATATGAGTAATGCTAAAATTATCCAAATTAGAAATTATATCTAAACATTTATCAAGATAAACATTAAGTGATTCGTCAAAACATTGAAAGACTTTGGATATTTGTTGCACTACTAATAACGAATCACCAAAAGCCTCAATATGTGTAGCACCTATGGCAAACAACATCTCTAAGCCGAATAACAATGCTTCATATTCGGCTTGATTATTTGTGCAAAAGTATTCTAAGCGGCATGAGGCTTCAAAAACAGCACCATGAGGAGATATATAAACAATACCAACACCTTGGCCATTGCTACAAACTGAACCATCAAAATATAATCTCCATGGTACTAATGAGACAAGGTTTATATCAATATCATGCTTGTCATCAATCCGATGCTCAACAATAAAATTAGCAACAATTTGGCCTTTCATGGATTTCAGAGATTCATAAGCCAAATCATATTCTATTAAAGCATAAGCCCACTTGCCAATTCTACCACTAAGAATTGGCCTATGCAACATGTATTTGATGACATTGGTTTGACAAGCTATAATGCAAGTACTAGGCACTAGATAATGTCTCAATTTTGTGCAAGCATAATATAAGCATAAGCATAATTTCTCAATAAATGTATACCTTGTCTCAGCATCCAACAACCGTCGGCTCAAATAAGTAATAGCATGCTCCTTTCCTTCGGTCTCTTGAGTCAAAACAGCACCAATAACACCTTCCTCCGCTGCAACGTAAAGTCTAAATGGCTCCCTGTGCCTGGGCGCTTTCATAACCGGAGGAGTGCATAAATATTTCTTAATCATATCAAATGCCTCTTGCTGTTTTGCCCCCCAAGTAAAATCAACATCATTCTTTAACCGAAGGATAGGAGTAAATGCATCAACCTTCCCTGATAGATTAGCTATGAACCTCCTCAAATAATTGACCTTTCCAAGGAATATTTGCATATCTCTCTTGCATGTTGGAGTCTCTACTTTCTGTATAGCTTCTATCTTTTTGGGATCAATTTCCATGCCATCTGCATGAATAATGAAACCCAGAAACTTCCCAGCCGATACACCAAAGGCACACTTCAAAGGATTCATTTTTAGCCCATATTTCTTCATTCTTTCAAAAGCCAAACGCAAATCGGCTAAGTGAGATTCCAAAGCATCCTATTTGACAACAATATCATCAATATAAACCTCAAGTATAACACCAAGTAAATCATGAAAAGTTAAATTCATAGCCCTTTGATACGTGGCACCGGCATTTTTTAATAATATGGTTATACCCCGCATTACCATCAAGAAAGCTAATGACCTTATGTCCAGAAGCATCATTAATAAGCATATCGGCTATTGGCATGGGATACTCATCTTTAGGTGTAGCTCTATTCAAATCTCTGAAATCAATGCACACCCTCAACTTGCCAGAGCCTTTCTTCTCTACTGGTACAATGTTAGAAATCCACTCGGCATACCTGCAAGGTCTAATAAAATTAGCTTTAAGCAAACGACCGATCTCTTCCTTGATCCGGTCATACGTTTTTGGATTAAACTTTCTGGCTGATTGCTTGTATGGTCTAAAACCGGCCTTTATAGGTAAACGATGCTCCACTAGCTCTCGGCTTAAACCCGGCATCTCATGATATTCCCATGCAAAGCAACAAACATATTCTTTCAATAGCTCGATCAACTTAGCCTTATGATCGGCTCTTAAATTTTCATTTACAAATGTCGGCCTAGGAATTGAACCATCTCCTATATCTATCTCTTCTAATGGATCGGCCGATGTAAAACCTTGTACTAACTTATCCATATCATCTAACTCTTCTATGGACTCATACATATCGTTCTTATTGGACCGATATTCTACAAGACGCTTTTGTAACCACTCTGAGTTAGGATCCATTTAAATACATCATACCTTGGAGCCGATTATCGCCAACCGGCTTTAAAGAAACGGGCACGAAACCACTTTTTGTGGCGCTAAGAAAATCATATTCTGATAAGTCACGCCCCGTCAAGCAAGTAGCATTGGGATGTTGCCAATCCACCGATGCATCGGCCAAAGCAACACAAGCCGAATTATCCGCATGAATGAATTCTACTTCATCATCAACCCATTGAATCAAAAACTGGTGCATAGTAGATGGCACGCATTGGTTCGCATGAACCCAATCGCAGCCTAATATCACATTGTAGTTACCTTGCACCTTGGCGACAAAGAATGCGGTAGCCAAAGTTTTGCTTCCCACCGTAAGCTCCACATACATCACACCTTTGGCTTCAGTTTTCTCTTTGCCTTCAAATCCATTAAGCACCATGTTGGTCTTTATTAACTCTTCATCACGCAGCCCCAATTTTTTGAAGACCGAATATGGCATAAGATTCACCACAGCACCACCATCGACAAGCATTCTAGCAACCGGCGATCCATTAATATGACCTTTAAGGAACAATGGCTTCAAGTGCGTCACTGGTTCTTTTGGCTTCTCGAATATAGCATTTTTAGGACCAAAATCTAGCTGAGCTACTTCCCCTTCTTCATCTATAGCACGAAATTCAGCGGGTAAGTAATACACCATATTAATATCCATACCTTCATGAACTGGTGTAGACTCATAATCAAACATTTCATCTCCTTCCGCAAGCATGTCCACTGACTCTGAAATATCTTCAAGGGAAGAGGAAGTAGTAGGCAAAGTGGACGATGTAATAGTAGCCGCATCGTCCTCCGTTGGTGGTGTAGGTGTTGCTATGATCAATGCAGAAGCTGCAATGTTTTCCTTTTGCTTTGGCATCCACACTTGTTTTGGGGGTACCATGGGACGGCTTTCATTGAATAATTTATCCCTTAGCTTTTCTGCTTCTTGTTCCTCCTTCTCATGACTCCTCATGCGCTGCAATCTCCTTCTTTGCGCCTTGGTCAGACCGAAAGGACACCACTTAGGCTGAGTATATTTTGGATCCCTCGACTTGGCCTTGATTATGCTAGCTTCATGATCATTAGCCATGGGGCCTTGCTGGACCGCAGCCACATCTTTATTACAATCAGCCGGATTATCAACAATAATCGGCTCATTTATTATTAATTCTTTAGTGCCTATCATAATAGTTTCACCACTAGCATTCTTCTCCTTTTGCTTGCTAGGCTCTGAAATTTCAGCACTTGGTGATTTGGCACGCCACACTTGCCGGTTGACCCTTTTTTGATTATCTTGCATTGGTAGATTGACACCATTGTTCAAACGGCCTCGTGTGGGATAAGAAAGTCTCTCATGAACGGGCCTCCTTGGTTCTGCCCAACCCAGATGAAAAGCATAAGGGGCCATTGGGGGCGCCCCCCATCCTCCATTGAAGCCTCCCATGTAGTATGGCGCATAGGGGGGCGGCACCATCCGTGGTCCTGGTGCCTATGACCCATATGGCCTTGCATGATGATGAGATTCTGCCCTCGGAGGTGATCTTGAGCGCTTCAAATTTGATGACCGGTTAGAGCTAGAACCGGCCGCTTGATTGGCATACTTGGACAACAGCATATCAAAAGTTGGCTTGATTCTCTTGCGCTGCACTTTAGATTCATTTGTCTTCCATTTGCCAACCTCTGGACTCTTGGGCTTAACAAATTTCACATGAGTGTTCTCTTGCACTTGTGATTGCCCCCCGAGTGTAGGATTCTTGATGGTGATCTTGATTACCTCCTTGCCACCGGGTTGCTTGTCAAGCACAACTTGTCTCCCCAAGACCTTGTTGCTCTCCACATTTTTCCTGGGCTCACCAATGACAATATTATTTTTATTAGCTGATTCGGCTATGTTGGGCCGAATTAACATCTTCTTCCCCTCCAAATCCATGGTGTTCATTGGGAAAGGCTGCTTATCAACTTGCATTTCAGAAAAATTCAATCGTCCGTCATTAATGGCCGATTGTATCTGTCGTCGAAAAACATTACAATCATTAGTAGCATGAGAAAAAGAATTATGATACTTGCAATAAGCATGTCGTTTCAGTTCTTCGAACGGCGGTAAAGTATGAGATAGCCTAATAATCTTGGCTTGCAACAAAGCATCAAATATTCTATCACACTTAGCAACGTTGAAAGTAAATTTCATCTCTTCATCACGATTCTTATGAATCGGCTTTAAATCATTGCAAGTAAATGGTTTAGCCTTAGATGGCCAAACAAATTCAGTAGCATAAATATCACCCTCATCATCCGAGTGGTCACTATCATACTCAACCATATTCATTTTAGGACGATCAGTTTTATATCTATGCACCTCTTTAAGTTCTTTGCTTCGGCTTTCTTAAGCCAAAGCCCTTTGCAAGACTTGGTTGATATTTAAAAACTCGTATCCTTCTAGCCTTTCTCTAATGTGAGTTCTCAAACCACTAAACACAAGATCAGCCAAATCTCTCTCGGTTATCACCAAACTATAGCACCGGTTCTTTGTATCCCTAAATCTTTTGACATAATCAGAGAACGATTCATCATACTTTTGCTTAACCGATGTAAGATGGGATAGTTTAAGCTCATTGTCACCTCTGTAGAAGTGATCATGAAACTTTTGTTCCAAGTGAAACCATGTAGTAATAGAACCAGGTGGTAACGCAGAAAACCACGAGAAAGCTGTACTGGTTAAAGATAAAGGAAAACGTACTCTCCAATCATCTCGTGAACTTGCCTCACCTAATTGTGCCAAGTACTGACTAACATGCTCCCAGGTGGTTTTTGTGCTCTCTCCATTAAACTTAACAAAATCTGGAATTTTATATCCCGGAGGGCATTGAATTGCATCAAAGTATTCTGGATATGGCTTTTGATAATTACGGTTCCTTGGTAATTCAACTCCAAAATTCTCTCGAAGCATCTTAGCCATCTCCCCTCTAAGATTAGCTAGACCATCATCCACGGTGGACGATGAAGCTTGTGGCGGTAGCATGGGAGGAGTAGGGTTAGTAGTTGCAGGTGTGAATTGTGGCATGCATGCCGAATTGTAATTCGGCAGTGATCTAATAGTGTTTGCTCTTGTAGGTAGGGTTTGGTTCGGCGTCACCACCGAACTTGGCATACTCATGATAGGATTAATGGGTGCAGCAACAATTTGATTTGTGGGGCTAGGATAAAAATTCATCGGCACGGGGGGCGCCGATGAAATAGGTAAAGTTGGACTAGGGATTTCTGCGGTAACAGGCACACCAACATTACCACTAGATGACTGAGGCACACTATTTTTAGCATTACTATTTTCCAAGAAAATTTGGTATAAAAGATTATTGCTCTTAGTAATGCGACTATCAATTTCAGCCCATACCTCAGGAGAGAAGGTATTACTTACAGAGGGTTTAACCTGTTCATCATGAAGAGGAGGAAACTTGATTTCTCCAACCGGAGTGATATTGCCTTGATGATCCTTTTTGAACTTAGCAAGGAACTCCTGCATCTCCTTCTCTTCACGTGCCTTCTTGTACTCCTCATAAGCTTGGCGATGTTCCTCCGATAACTCCTCAAAATTTGGCTTGATTATGTTATCGGCGTCGATTTCTGAGGGTTTCGGGATCTTGTCGTTGCCAGACATGATGGATGATGATGATGATTGATCTTTGTCCCCAGCGGAGTCGCCAAAAAGTGTGTTCGCACACGAACACGTCACGTGTACCCTCGACGCCGGGGGTGATGCACCGCAGCTCACGTCGAAGGAGTCTCACCGGAAGCGCGATTCGCAAGTCGATCGGCGAGAGCTTTTGAGGACCCGAAACCCTACACTCCCGGGAGGGACCCTGTCGAGGAGTGCAGCGGCTATGGGCTGCCCTAGGTCGGTCAAGCCGCCCCTAGAGCCTCGCGGTCCGCAGCTCTCCAACACGAAGAACAACGAAGGACGAGGGAGCAAGAACGAGGGAGGGACAAGACATAGATGAAAAAGCTGTAGATGTGTTTGCGATTGTGTGTTGTTCAATCGGCCGTCACCCCCAACATATATAAGAGGCAGCTGGACTTCCCGTACAAGAAAAGGATTCATCTAGGCTTTCCTTACAATAAAATTGCATCAATTCACGTCCAAAACCCTAGTCAAACTCGGACTAGTTTTATCCGAACTTTCCAAAACGGTTCGGTTTACAACCTGGATGCACCTTGCGGGTCATGTTTGAGGCAGTAAACGACCTCGGATGGAAACGAGTCCAAAAGCAATCTTGACCGTTTCGACGAGACGAAAAACTTTCAAGTTGAACGATTTTTTATCAGAGGTCATCTTGAGGGTCAAATAGCTCGCTCAAAATGGACTGTGACGCAAAACACCCGTCCCTCGCGCTACCCATCAGACATGGCGTCTGGTGGGGCGCGCCATACTTCGCCTCCTGGCAGGGCTACATTCCGATGGCCCTAACTTTTGCATACAAACTCGGATTGGAACGACTTTTATATCGAAATCGATCGTTTCGACGAGACGAAGACAATGCGTGTAGATCATTTTTCCATACGAGGCTGTCTTGAGGGCATAATGAGCCGAATAGTGTTTTGAATACAAAATCTCAGTATTTCAAACACAACTTCGGCCTTCGAAATGAGATCGGATGGCGATGACCCAAACTTCAAAGATGTTTATATCGACAACACGGAACTTTTTTATGTAGATCACTTCTTTATTTGAGGACATATTAATTAAGTTCTTGACCGTGCCAAAATCTGGTGTCAACAGCGTGGTACCAGTATCGCCGTTTGACAGGGGCCAGGGTTGGGGCCGCACTGCTATGCTTGCTCGGAACGTGCCAGCCGCATTTGTTGTAGGTTACTTCGGGCTCGCTTGACATTGTCCGGACGTTTGGCACCTGGATTGGAGAACTGCCTTGAGAGGCTACTCTGTACTTCCGCTGCCAGGGCCGCCGTGTGCTCCTCCGTTCGGAGAGAGCATTCGGTGTTTCCATTTACCGTGATGACTCCGCGAGGTCCTGGCATCTTGAGCTTGAGATATGCGTAGTGCGGCACCGCATTGAATTTTGCAAATGCGGTTCGCCCGAGCAGGGCGTGATAGCCGCTGCGGAATGGGACTATGTCGAAGATTAACTCCTCGCTCCGGAAGTTATCCGGGGATCCGAAGACCACCTCGAGTGTGACCGAGCCTGTAAGCTGGCTTCTACCCCTGGTATGACACCTTTGAATGTTGTCTTTGTGGGTTTAATCCTTGAAGGATCGATGCCCATTTTTTGCACTTTCTCCTGATAAAGCAGGTTCAGGCTACTGCCGCCGTCCATTAGGACTCTGGTGAGGTGGAATCCGTCGATAATTGGGTCTAGGACCAGTGCGGAGAATCCGTCGTGACGGATGCTGGTGGGATGGTCCCGTCGATCGAAGGTGATCGGGCAGGAGGACCATGGGTTGAACTTTGGGGCGACTGGCTCCAGTGCATAGACATCCTTGAGAGCACGCTTCCGCTCCCTTTTGGGGATGTGGGTTGCGTATATCATATTCACCATCCGAACTTGCGGGGGAAATCCCTTCTGTCCTTTGTTGTTCGGCGGCTGGGGCCCCTCCTCGTCATCGCTATGTAGCCCCTTGTCTCTAGTCTTGGCGCTTAACTTGCCTTCCTGCTTGAACACCCAACAATCCCTGTTGGTGTGATTGGCTGGTTGTTCGGGTGTGCCGTGTATCTGGCACGAGCGATCAAGTATCGGGTCTAAGCTGGATGGGCCCTGAGGGTTTCTTTTGAATGGCTTCTTCCGCTGACCCGGTTTAGAGCCTCTGAATCCGGCATTGACTGCCGTATCTTCAGTATTGTCACCGTTAATGCGGCGTTTATGCTTGTTGCGACGTGACCTGCCATTGTTATCCTTGGTATCCAAATTGCCGGGGCTCTTGGTTATGTCTTTGCTACAAGCTATCCAGTTGTCTTCTCCCGCGCAGAAGCGGGTCATGAGTGTCGTGAGGGCTACCATAGACTTTGGCTTTTCCTGTCCTAGGTGTCGGGCAAGCCATTCGTCTCGGATGTTGTGCCTGAAGGCTGCGAGGGCCTCGGCGTCCGGACAATCGACTATTTGGTTTTTCTTGGTTAGGAACCGTGTCTAGAATTGTCTGGCCGATTCCTCTGGCTGCTGGATTATGTGGCTTAGGTCATCGGCGTCTGGTGGTCGCACATACGTGCCATGGAAGTTGTCAAGGAATGCGGATTCCAGGTCCTCCCAACAACTAATTGACTCTGCTGGCAGGCTATTAAGCCAATGTCGAGCTGGTCCTTTAAGCTTGAGCGGGAGGTATTTGATGGCGTGTAGATCATCACCACGGGCCATGTGGATGTGAAGGAGATAATCCTCGATCCATACCGCAGGATCTGTTGTGCCATCGTATGATTCGATGTTTACGGGATTGAAGCCCTCGGGGATTTGATGATCCATTACTTTGTCTGTGAAGCATAGTGGGTGTGCGGCGCCCCTGTACTGGGCTATATCGCGACGCAGCTCGGACGAGCTTGGTCTGTTGTATTCGGCCGGGTCGTACTTATTATGTCCGGCATGACGGCTAGCGTCACGTGAAGTGGGGCACCCATGCGATCCGTAGATCGATCTTGTTTGCCTTGCCTTATTCTCCAAGATGTCTCGCAGGTCTGTTGCATCTCCCCGTACTCTAGTATGTTTTGAGTGGTGTCGGGGGGCGGCCTGGGTTGAGGGCCTGAAGGCCTCTCTATCGCGGCCACGGGGTGGCCGATCGGGCGCATCGTACGCTGGTGATGTAGGTTTAGTTGCTTCCTCCTCAAGTTGGGGTAGCAGCCTGCGCTTCGGGTAGCTCTTGGATGGGCGTTCTAGTTTATACTCTTCGGCCACCAGGACTTCGGTCCATCTGTCGGCTAGCAAGTCTTGGTCAGCTCTAAGCTGTTGTTGTTTCTTCTTGAGGCTGCTTGCCGTGGCTACGAGTCTGCATTTGAAACGCTCTTGTTCGACGGGATCCTCTGGCACGACGAATTCGTCGTCGTCGAGGCTTGCCTCGTCTTCGGAGGGAGGCATGTAATTGTCGTCCTCGTCTTCTTTGTCGGCCGCTCTCTCATGAGGGCTGGCTCCTTCGTCCTCCTGCACTGAATCCTGCTGGAGGGGGTTGTCCTCGGCACTATCCGGCATATTGTTATCTCCGGTGCCGGAATCGCCATTTTTGCTTTGGCGGGACTTAGAGCGGCGCCGCTGACGTCGGCGCTTGGGTTGCTTCTTTGAGGGATCATCCTCTGTTTTCTCCTCCCCATCCCCCGCTTTAGAGGTGTCCACCATGTATATGTCATATGACGAGGTGGCTTTCCAGTTCCCTATACGCACTGGTTCTTGATCGTCTCCTTCATCGGCGTCCATGCTGTCGATGTCTTCGAAGTCGAAGTCGAGCATGTCGGTTAAATCGTCGACAGTGGCTACGAAGTGGGTGGTGGGTGGGCTACGAATTTCTTCGCCGTCCGCATCCCAACCGTGTTGGCCGTAGTCCGGCCAGGGCTCTCCTGACAAAGAGAGAGACTTTAACGAACTCAGGATGTTGCCGAAAGGTGAGTGCTAAAAGACATCCGCGGCGGTGAACTCCACGACCGGAGCCCAATCGGGCTTAACCGGAAGAGGTGCGGGCTTTACGGAGTCCGGATCGGAGTCCGGCACCTTGGAGTCACGGGCCTTGCGAGGGACTAGGCTGGTATCCGGCTCTATCGCCGTAGATATTGTAGTTTCCGAGGCGGTGTCCAACCGTCCGTCCCCGACTGGCATAGTGGGCTCCGAGCTAATGGTCGGAGCGGACATCTGAGCGATGCTCTGGGCGTTGTCCGATGACAGAGCTAAATCATGCCCATCATGATAGTCATACGCGCCCGGTCGTGGCTCGAATCCGTCGAAGATCAAGTCCCCGCGGATGTCGGCCGTGTAGTTTAAGCTTCCAAACCTGACCTGATGGCCAGGGGCGTAGCTTTCGATCTGCTCCACATGGCCGAACGAGTCGACCCGCAGTGCGAAGCCGCCGAATACGAAGATCTGTCCGGGGAGAAAAGTCTCATCCCGGACCGCATCGTGATTGACGAGCGAAGAAGCCATCGGGCCTAAAGGCGACGACACAGAGGAACTCTCAATGAAAGCACCAATATCGGTGTCAAAATCGGCGGATCTCGGGTAGGGGGTCCCGAACTGTGCGTCTAGGCGGATGGTAACAGGAGACAAGGGACACGATGTTTTTACCCAGGTTCGAGCCCTCTCGATGGAGGTAAAACCCTACTCCTGCTTGATTAATATTGATGATATGGGTAGTACAAGAGTAGATCTACCACGAGATCGGAGTGGCTAAACCCTAGAATCTAGCCTATGGTATGATTGTTGTTCGTCCTACGGTCTAAAACTCTCTGATTTATATAGACATCGGAGAGGGCTAGGGTTACACAGAGTCGGTTACAATGGGAGGAGATCTTCATATCGTATCGCCAAGCTTGCCTTCCACGCCAAGGAAAGTCCCATCCGGACACGGGATGGAGTCTTCAATCTTGTATCTTCATAGTCTGGGAGTCCGGCCAAAGGTCTTAGTCCGGCCATCCGGACACCCCCTAATCCAGGACTCCCTCAGTGGGGAAGACCAAATCGTGGTCATCTTCATCGTGATGGAACCATGTGGGGGTGCATCATATCCCACCATGGCCATCGTCTTGTCCAAAGGAAGGATGAAGTCGTCGAGGATTGGCGTGTCATCATATATGGGACCTAGCACCAAATGAGAAGACACAATGGAGGTAGAGGTTAAGTTGTTAAAAATCAAAATGGCCTCATATGCCTCATCAACTACCTCACTCTCTCTATGTGGCGGTGGCTCACTCACTCCCTCAAGGTAGGTGCACTCAATGTCGCATATGGTGGAGTCACTCAAATCACGCAAGTGGTGGTGGTGGTGGCTCTCCTCACATGGGAATTGGAGCAGCTCATCATATATGGGGCTAGTGGTGAAGTCACTCTCACTCTCAATATGGTGGCTAAAGTCACTCAAGTCATCATACGTCGCCGTGGTCGAAGGGAAAATCCCATGCTCAACCATCTCGTAGTCATCGCCGTGGATGAAGGCCGAAGATGGCACATCATCACTCTCGTCATGGATGAAGGCCGAAGATGGCACATCATCACTCTCGCCGTCTTGTAGCATGGTCGTTGCGAAGTGAGCTTGGGGTCGAGTAGACTTGGCCTTCTTGAGTTCTTGCTCCGCCTTGAGAGAACCAAAGTAGTTGTCGTCAAGGGACTTGTAGTTCTCGAGGAAGATAGTCTTGGAGATGTCATTGTTCAATCCCATCATGAAGTAGAACTTAATCCAAATGGGGTCATCCACGCTGCCACGTCGCAAGGCTTCCTTCATGTTCTTGAAGTACTCGTCGAGAGACTTGGATCCTTGTATGGTGTTCTCCAATTGCCGCATCACTTTCTTCATCTTGGACCATCATGTCGAGGCTCCTCGAAGGTGTGTGACGCCACCAAATCAACACGTAGTCATGGAAGGTACTTGTGGTGCACTTCACTTGAACTTCGGAGGGTACTTGATGTAGCTTGAGGTAGTTGTCCATCTTGCACTCCCACTCGAGATATTCATCGGGGTCATTAGTCCCAAAGAATGGAATCTCCTCATTGATGTCTAAGTCGTGGTAGCTCGAGGGAGTAGTGTACTTGAGCTCGTGGAGTAGGCGAAGATGCCGTAAGTCCGAAGGCAAAGATGCCTTGAAGTCACTTGGCGAAGATGCCAAAGGTGTTGAAGAAGCTGCAACCTTGGGGTTGATGTCGCAGCTCTGTATAGCCCGTGCGCACAGGGTTGTCGGAGGCCGTGTGCACGGGGGTGGCAGAGAAGCCAACATGCTCTCAGAACGCTGCTTTTCCATTCTCATGGTATGCCCTTGATGGCCTTGAGCTTCGTGGTCTTGTCGGTGTCAATGTCGTTGTGTACTTGCCGGAGATGGTAGCTCGGGAGTCTTTGCACTTGAGCGTCTTCTCGAAGATGAGGAAGACCACTTGCGGTTCTTGATGAGGGCCTTGAGCTCCTCCATGTGCTTGTCCATCTTGGCGTTGATGAAGTTCTTCATAGCATCAAATTCATCGTCGTGGTTGTAGACCGGAGATGATGTGCTTTGCCTATCCATCACAAGACTCGAGCAAAGGTGAGTAGGAAATGAGATAAACAATACCAAGCTACCTTTTCCCAAAGTTGAGGATGTATCTCGTGTCACTCAATGTGAGATGAAAGAATAGTGGAATTGGTACCGGACTTGTTCACTCACACCTACAAGTAAAAGCTTATCGAGTGGCTAGGTTAGGACAAGTGGCACAAATTCCATGCAAATTGAAGTCCAAGATATTGTAAATGTTGAAATAAATCCAAAGGACTCAAAATGCAAAGCAAGTGATGACAAATATAGAGGAGGGCAATAAATAAACACACACGGTGGGATAATGGGGCTTGTGCAACTATAGGGATGAGCAATACAAAATTGCCTGATGAAGACGAAGCTCGTGTTGCACAAACACAAGGAGAGCACTAGCTTGATTGCACACTTGGGCACGATTCACCACTTGGCACCAACCTATATGTATGCAAGCTAAATGTTTCCTATTCCATGTATCCTCATGCACAAGTATCTCTTATCATGCTCAACTCTTTGCTTATAAGCTTATGATCATTCTTTTTCTTGCTTAATTTTTTTTGACTTTCCTTTTCCTTTCCACTATGCTTAATAAGCCTCAGCCACAAATATGGGACAAGTATCACAAGATATGCACGGGAGTAAACAATGGCATAATATGATATATCTAATGATGCAACAATATGATATCGTATCACTATGGTGCACAAGTTTTTGTGAAGCCCAGCAATACTCGGATAGCTAGTCTCAATAGGTATGAAGGTATGCGCAAAGATGATGGGGCTATCAAGATGTAATGGCAAGGAAGGAAAAGTTTATGATGGAATGGATACCTTCGTCACACTTAAACTTTCACGAAGTCGGGGGCTAACCGGCCTTGCTTCCGGCTGAAGATGGTCTCGAAGGATGGATGGTCGCCGTAGATGTCGAATGTCATGGTGGATGTAGTCGATGGACCGATACAAGTCACCGGTGGTGGATGAAGATGCAACCGTCCCTAAGTAGCTGAAACACCTTAGGAGACTCAAATCACAACTCCACCAACCACAAATGCAATAAGAACCAAAATGGGTTAGTTTGCGGAAGTTGTATGTGGTGGTGTGAAGCTTATGGCAGAGGGCTGATGCAAAAGATGCAAAATGGACAAAAATTGATGGAGTTAAATGGTGGTAAAACCAATATGACCAGCTCAGGCATGTCGCTAGCTTTTCAACGAGCCAAAGAACACCCAAATCGGAGTTCGGATGCGAAAGTTACGGCCAAAACAGTGAAGTCCGGACGGCTGCTGTAGGGGGGCGTGCGCACGGGGTCCAGGGCCCGTGGACACGGGGTCCCATGCGCACGGTACATGTAACGAGGACACGGGGTCACCAGGGACTTCGCGGGGGCCCGTGGGCACAAGGTAGGCGGAAAATTCGCAATTTTCTTGTCAAATTCGATGGGGGGAAGAAAAATTGGGGTATGGGGACGCAAGAGGGGGTAGATCTACTTGCTATACATCAGATCCATGGATCAAAATCAACAAAAACTTCAAATCACAAAAAAAATTGGTATGGCTCTTTTTGTGGGGAGTTTCTAAACTAGGCAAGAACAAGCAAAATTAGGCTAGAAAACAAAGAGGGGAGGCTCCAATTTCGTGATCAACCTGGCTCTAGATACCAAGATGTTGTAGGGTGGAACCCTAAGTAGATATCTTTCACGAATTGGAGGGGAAATCCCCAAGAAAAAGAAGCACACAAAGGGGGAAACAAGAGGAACACTCAAGAACAAGTCCAATCACACATCCACTAGACCAACAAACACACAAGATCCACAAGGTACATGAACAATCAAAGGGAAACAAGATACATGGTAGAGTTCATCCCAAATCCTATGAAGGAGATGAGGGCTTGATGATTCACTTGGGGAATCCTTCTACCTTAGGCTTTGTTCGGTTAATCCCATCCCCAGGTGGATTGGGGGGATTTGCAGGGATTTTGGCCTGTAGGGGATTAATTCCCCCTCAATCCCCTTCAATTCCACCTCAACCGAACAAGCCCTTAGGAGGGCTTGATGATCATAGGGATCCTTCTCCTATAGGAGGTCTTGCACTCCAATGGAGTCTTCTCCAAGAGGAGGGCTTGATCTCCAAGAGAAGGTCTAGATATCCTAGAGGAGGAAGATGAGCAAACCCTCTTTTGTGTTCTAAATACTTTGCTAAGTCCAAATGGAGGAGATGAAGGAGTATATGTAGTCCTAGGGGATGAAGGGGTTAGCAAGGGCGAAATGGACATTACATGGGCAAAGCCCGCAGCAACACACAGGGGCCCCGTGTGCACGGGGTAAGTGGAGCCCGTGCGCACAGGGTATCCAGAGACCTGACGCAAGAGCCCGTGCGCATGGGGTCCGTGAGGCCCGTGGACACGGGGTCCTGTGGGAATGTTACACGCCCGTGCGCACGGGGTCTTCAGGACCACCAGCCTGGGAGGCCCGTGGGCACGGGGTCGGAGGGGCCCGTGCGCACGGGGTCGCCTGGGAGCTGCTGCCTTCTTCTTGGCGCTTCCTTCTCCGCTTCCAGGCTTCCCTCTTGGATGGTGTAGATGTTTACTTCCGCATGAACTCGTCCTCGCTATATGTGAAGCTCCGACAATACCTATGCATGCATACAGAAGGAATGTCAAGTAGTATACCATCCTCAAAGGGGTCAAGTGAACACGTGTAAAGGAGAAGATTCACCTTTATGTATGTGAAGTAGATGTCGCACGTATCACTTGCCAAATGGACTCTTGACTTGGTGATGTCCATAGGATGCTCCGTATCATCTCCTCTACCATCAGATCATAGAAACTTTATTTTCTTGTTACGATGATTCTCCACATCACTCTGAAATTCCTTGAACTTTTCAAATGTTTCGGACTTGTGTTTCATTAAGTAGATATTCCCATATCTGCTCAAATCATCTATCAAGGTCAGAAAATAACGATACCTGCCACGAGCATCAACACTCATTGGACCGCATACATCGGTATGTATTATTTCCAATAAGTCACTAGCTCGTTCTATTGTTCCGGAGAACGAAGTTTTAGTCATCTTCCCCATAAGGCACGGTTCGCAAGCATCAAATGATTCATAATCAAGTGATTCCAAAAATCCATCTTTACGGAGTTTCTTCATGCGCTTTACACCAATATGACCCAAATGGCAATGCCACAAATATGTTCCACTATAATTATCAACTTTGCATCTTTTGGCATCAATATTATGAATATGTGTATCACTACGATCAAGATTCAATAAACCATCAACATTGGGTGTATGACCGTAGAAGGTTTTATTCATGTAAACAGAATAACAATTTATTCTCTATCTTAGGTGAATAATCGTATCACAATAAACATGATCTAATCATATTTATGCTCAACGCAAACACCAAATAACATTTATTTAGGTTCAACACTAATCTCGAAAGTATAGGGAGTGTGCGACGATGATCATATCAATCTTGGAACTACTTCCAACACACATCGTGACTTCACCCTCAACTAGTCTATGTTTATTCTATAACTCCTATTTCGAGTTACTAATATTAGCAACCGAACAAGTATCAAATACCCAGGGGCTACTGTAAACACTAGTAAGGTACACATCAATAACCTGTACATCAAATATACCTATGTTCACTTTGCCATCCTTCTTATCCGCCAAATATTTTGGGTGTTTTCGCTTCCAGTGACCATTTCCTTTGTAGTAGAAGCACTCAGTTTCAGGCTTTGGTCCAGCTTTGGGCTTCTTCACGGGAGTGAAAACTTGCTTGCCATTCTACTTGAAGTTCCCTTTCTTTCCCTTTGCCCTTTTCTTGAAACTAGGGGTCTTGTCAATCATCAACACTTGATGCTCTTTCTTGATTTCTACCTTCGTCGATTTCAGCATCACGAAGAGGTCGGGAATCGTTTCCGTCATCCCTTGCATACTATAGTTCATCACGAAGTTCCAGTAACTTGGTGATGGTGACTAGAGAACTCTGTCAATCACTATCTTATCCAGAAGATTAACTCCCACTTCATTCAAGCGATTGTAGTACCCGGACAATCTGAGCATATGATCACTGCTTGAGCTATTCTCCTCCATCTTTTAGCTATAGAACTTGTTGGAGACTGCTACCTCTTGAGCACTGCGTTGGTTTTCCCTTGAAGAGGAAAGGGTGATGCAGCAAAGTAGCGTAAGTATTTCCCTCAATTTTTGAGAACAAAGGTATCAATCTAGTAGGAGGCTCCACGGAAGTCCCTCGTACCTACACAAACAAACAAGAACCTCGCAACCAACACGATAAAGGGGTTGTCAATCCCTTCACGGCCACTTGCGAAAGTGAGATCTGATAGAGATAATAAGATAAGATAAATATTTTTGGTATTTTTATGATATAGATTGGAAAGTAAAGATTTCAAAATAAAGTAGATTGAAAACTTATATGATGGAAGATAAACCCGGGGCCATAGGTTTCACTAGTGGCTTCTCTCAAGATAGCACAAGTATTACGATGGGTGAACAAATTACTGTCGAGCAATTGATAGAAAAGTGCATAGTTATGAGATTATCTAGGCATGATCATGTATATAGGCATCACGTCCGCGACAAGTAGACCGAAATGATTCTGCATCTACTACTATTACTCCACACATCGACCGCTATCCAGCATGCATCTAGAGTATTAAGTTCATAAGAACAGAGTAACGCATTAGGCAAGATGGCATGATGTAGAGGGATAAACTCAAGGAATATGATATAAACCCCATCTTTTTATCCTCGATAGAAACAATACAATATGTGCCTTGCTACCACTGGTGTCACTGGGAAAGAACACCGCAAGATTGAACCCAAAGCTAAGCACTTCTCCTATTGCAAGAAAGATCAATCTAGTAGGCCAAACCAAACTGATAATTCAAAGAGACTTGCAAAGATAACCAATCATACATAAAAGAATTCAGAGGAGATTCAAATATTTCTCATAGATAAACTTGATCATAAACCCACAATTCATCGGATCTCGACAAACACACCGCAAAAAGAGTTACATCAAATAGATCTCCAAGAAGATCGAGGAGAACTTTGTATTGAGATTCAAAGAGAGAGAGAAGAAGCCATCTAGCTAATAACTATGGACCCGAAGGTCTGTGGTAAACTACTCACAACTCATAGGAGAGGCCTTGGCGATGATGTAGAGGCCCTCCATGATCGATTCCCCCTCCGGCGGAGTGCCGCAAAAGGCTCCAAGATGGGATCTCACGGGTACAGAAGGTTGCGGCGGTGGAAATAGGGTTTCGTGGTGCTCCTGGATGTTTTCGGGGTACGTAAATATATATAGGAGGAAGAAGTAGGTCGGTGGAGCCACGAGGGGCCCACGAGGGTGGGGGCGCGCCCACTCCCCTAGGTCGTGCCCTGCACCCTCGTGGCCGCCTCGGCTGCTTCTTGACGTCCACTCCAAGTCACCTAGATTGCGTTTGTTCCAAAAAGATCGCTCCCGAAGGTTTCATTCCGTTTGGACTCCGTTTGATATTCCTTTTCTTCGAAACACTGAAATAGGCAAAAAAAAATAGCAATTTGGGCTGGACCTCCGGTTAGTAGGCTAGTCCCAAAAATGATATAAAAGTGTATAGTAAAGCCCATAAACATCCAAAACGGGTAATATAATAGCTTGGAACAATCAAAAATTATAGATACGTTGGAGACGTATCAGAGACTTCATATCTCTCAACTTGGGTATTTCCTTGAAATATTAACTTCAACTCCTGGAATATCTCATATGGTCCATGACGTTCAAAACGTCTTTGAAGTCTCGATTATATAAGCCATAAAGCATGGTGAACTAAACTATCAAGTAGTCATCATATTAAGCTAGCCAAATGTTCATAACGTCTGCATCTGCTCCTGCAATAGTTTTGTCACCTAGCGGTGCATCAAGGACATAATTCTTCTCTGCAGCAATGAGGATAAACCTCAGATTACGGACCCAGTCTGCATCATTGCTACTATAATCTTTCAGCATAGTATTATCTAGGAACATATAAAAAATATAGGGAGGCTATAACGCGAGCTATTGATCTACAACATAATTTGCAAAATACTATCAGGACTAAGTTCATGATAAATTAAAGTTCAATTAATCATATTACTTAAGAACTCCCACTTAGATAGACATCCCTCTAGTCATCTAAATGATCATGTGATCCAAATCTACTAAACCATGTCCGATCATCACGTGAGATGGAGTAGTTTTCAATGGTGAACATCACTATGTTGATCATATCTACTATATGATTCACGCTCGACCTTTCGGTCTCCAGTGTTCCGAGGCCATATCTGCATATGCTAGGCTCATCAAGTTTAACCCGAGTATTCTGCGTGTGCAAAACTGGCTTGCACCCATTGTATGTGAACGTAGAGCCTATCACACCCGATCATCACGTGGTGTCTCAGCACGAAGAACTGTCGCAACGGTGCATACTTAGGGAGAACACTTATACCTTGAAATTTTAGTAAGGGATCATCTTATAATGCTACCGCCGAACTAAGCAAAATAAGAAGGGTAAAAGATAAATATCACATGCAATCAAAATATGTGACATGATATGGCCACCATCATCTTGTGCCTTTGATCTCCATATCCAAAGTACTGTCATGATTTCTATCGTCACCGGCATGACACCATGATCTCTATCATCTTGATCTCTATAAACATGTCGTCATATGGTCGTCTCGCCAACTATTGCTTCTGCAACTATTGCTATCACATAGCGATAAAGTAAAGCAATTATATGGCGCTTGCATCTTATGCAATAAAGAGACAATCATAAGGCTCCTTCTAGTTGCCGATAACTTTAACAAAACATGATCATCTCATACAACAATTTATATATCATAACGTCTTGACCATATCACATCACAACATGCCCTGCAAAAACAAGTTAGACATCCTCTACTTTGTTGTTGCAAGTTTTACGTGGCTGCTACGGGCTTATAGCAAGAACCGTTCTTACCTACGCATCAAAACCACAATGATTTTTCATCAAGTGTGTTGTTTTAACCTTCAACAAGGATTGGGCGTAGCCACACTTGATTCAACTAAAGTTGGAGAAATAGACACCCACTAGCCACCTGTGTGTGAAGCACATCGGTAGAACCAGTCTCGCGTAAGTGTACGCGTAATGTCGGTCTGAGCCGCTTCATCCAACAATACCGCCGAATAAAAGTATGACATGTTGGTAAGCAGTATGACTATTATCGCCCACAATTCTTTGTGTTCTACTTGATCATGTAACATCTACGCATAGACCTGGCTCGGATGCCACTGTTGGGGAACGCGGTAATTTCAAAAAAATCCAACGATCACGCAAGATCTATCTATGTGATGCATAGCAACGAGAGGGGAGAGTGTGTCCACGTACCCTCATAGACCGAAAGCGGAAACGTTATGAAAACGCGGTTGATGTAGTCGTACGTATTCATGATCCAACCGATCAAGTACCAAACGCACAGCACCTCCGCGGTCTGCACACATTCAGCTCGGTGACGTCCCTCGTACTCTTGATCCAGTTGAGGCTGAGGGAGAGTTTCGTCAGCACGACGGCATGGTGACGGTGATGATGAAGTTACCGGCCCAGGGCTTCGCCTAAGCACTACGACGATATGAACGAGGTGTGTAATTGTGGAGGGGGGTACCGCACATGGCTAAACAATGTCAACTTATGTGTCTATGGGGTGCCCCCTCCCCATATATAAAGGAGTGGAGGAGGGGGAGGGCTGGCCCTCTATGGTGCGCCCTGGAGGAGTCCTAATCCCACCGGGAGTAGGACTCCCCCCCTTCCCTAGTTGGACTAGGAGAGAAGGAAGGGGAAGAGAGGGTGGAAGGAAAGGGGGGCCGTCCCCCCACCCTATTCGCATTGGGCTTGGGGGGGCGCCCTCCACCTGGCCGCCTCCTCCTCTCTCCCACTATGGCCCAATAAGGCCCATATACTTCCCGGGGGGTTCCGGTAACCTCCCGGTACTCCGGTATATGCCCGAACTCACCCGGAACCATTCCGGTGTCCAAACATAGGCTTCCAATATATCAATCTTCATGTCTCGACCATTTCGAGACTCCTCGTCATGTCCGTGATCACATTCGGGACTCCGAACTACCTTTGGTACATCAAAACACATAAACTCATAATACCAATCGTCATCGAATGTTAAGCATGCGGACCCTACGTGTTCGAGAACTATGTAGACATGACCGAGACACGTCTCCAGTCAATAACCAATAGCGGAACCTGGATGCTCATATTGGTTCCTACATATTCTGCGAAGATCTTTATCGGCCAAACCGCATAAAAACATATGTAGTTCCCTTTGTCAGCGGTATGTTACTTGCCCGAGATTCAATCGTCGGTATCATTATACCTAGGTCAATCTCGTTATCGGCAAGTCTCTTTACTCGTTCTGTAATACTTCATCCCGCAACTAACTCATTAGTTACAATGCTTGCAAGGCTTATAGTGATGAGTATTACCGAGAGGGCCCAGAGATACCTCTCCGAAACATAGAGTGACAAATCCTAATCTCGATATATGCCAACCCAACAAACACCTTTGGAGACACCTGTAGAGCACCTTTATAATCACCCTTTTATGTTGTGACATTTGGTAGCACACAAAGTGTTCCTCCGATATTTGGGAGTTGCATAATCTCATAGTATGAGGAACTTGTATAAGTCATGAAGAAGCAGTAGCAATGAAACTGACACGATCATAATGCTAAGCTAACGGATGGGTCATGTCCATCACATCATTCTCCTAATGATGTGATCCCATTCATCAAATGACAACACATGTCTATGGTTAGGAAACATAACCATCTTTGATTAACGAGCTAGTCAAGTAGAAGCATGCTAGGGACTATAAGTTTTGTCTATGTATTCACACATGTACTAAGTTTCCGGTTAATACAATTCTAGCATGAATAATAAACATTTATCATGAATTAAGGAAATAAATAATAACTTTATTATTGCCTCTAGGACATATTTCCTTCAATTTGGGCCTAAGGGAATGCATTGTGGAGTAGTTATTTGTCGGAGTAATGGGCCACGGGTAGGCTCACCCGAGCCCCAGAACCTTTCAAAGCATCGGGGCAGACTGCGCCCCTCAAGACCCCACGATGAAGAGCCGCCTCCTGGGAGTCGGCATCAACTGTCCCTCACGGTCAAGTCCCGGGGACGGCTTCGAGGTAAGCCGACTCTCAGGTGCCGGCTTCCAGATAAGCCGACTCTTAGCTGACGACTTCCAGAGAAGCCGGCTGTGGGAGTCGGCCCGCGACTCCAACCACCTCTTCCTTCGCCACGATGTACGGGGCGAAGCACGGTCGCAGCATGGCCGTCTCTACCCCGCTTACGAGGGGCTTGCATGGCTACAGTGCGCCGTATCGCCGGAGATCTCCATCGAGGCGCGGCACTGTTGCCATGCCTGTCCTGACCTCAGCCCCCATGGGCGGCGCACTGTGCCCACGACGGCCTGCCTGTACGGCCCAGAGATGGCGGAACCCGCCCGTCAGCGGGAGTACCGAAGGCGGCGAGAGTGCCACAAAGACGGCCCCATGGGAGTCGGGCCCCTGGAGTCGGCCGGCCCCTCCCACGGGCCCCGCACGCCATTAACCAGACAAGACGGGGAATGGCAACAGTGATCGCCCGCCAGACGGCGGCACTGTTGACATGACCCCATGACCGAGCCAGCATCATCAGAAGCACCGCTATAGTACCAGGCCTGTCAGAGGGGCCCGCTAGTCGGCAGGCCCCAGTAGTCGGCGGAGAAGACGGCGGCCTGAGAGACAGACGGCTGGGACCCGCGCCCAGCCGGATTACCATTGTATCCCTATGGGGGGCAGGCCTATATAAGACCCCCGGGGCACCCATGCAACGGGGATAGCCTCTTTAGCATTAGACCCGATCATATAGGAAGGAGGGAGCTAGCCTTGCCCTCTCCTACCTCCAGAAACAGCTCTAGGAGCACCATTGTATTCACTTTGCCATAGTGACCATGCGGAGACCCCGCAAAGCAGTAGTAGGGGTGTCATCTCCTCGGAGAGCCCTGAAGCTGGGTAAGATCCGCCAGCGTGCATGTCTTTGCCTCATCCTGCTTCCGAGCACCGGCGATGTTCTACTCGCTCCCACGATGATAAGCCATCCTTTGGCATATGTCGCACCCAACCCCCGACATTTGGCGCCCACCATGGGGCGAGGTGCACCGTCGTCCGGAGACCTGCTCTGGACGGGAACCCTTTTCCTCCCTGGCGAGCACAGCCAGCCTGGCACGCCAGATGGAGTCTGCGCCGACGCGCTGCACGGCGCTGAGATCGCCTGCGCGACCAGCTGCCTCGCCGAGCTTATCGACGAGGTTCGCCTCTCCGACGACCCTGCATCCGACGCAGGCACGGGCGGCCCCGAGAGCCTCCTCGTGGGTCTCCTCGACCAACTCCACGTCGCCGGAGAGCCTGCCGTGGACCTGGAGTCCATAGGCTCCACCGACCCGATGCTGGTCGACTCCGACACCGTGTCGCTTGACGCGTTCCACACCAACGTGGTGGTCTACGACGAGCCGCTCCCTTGCGCGGGGAGCGGCAGAAGCACCGTCACGGAGGTTCTCGTCCTCGACCATGGCGAGCGCTCCGGCGAAGGCGCTCACGACCCGCTCGACGCGGCTCTGCGATACCTGTCCGCGCCGATTCCGGGAGATGCTGACGCCGAGACGCTGGAGGCGCGCCGCCTTCAGCTTGTCGAGGGCGCGAAGAAGCTGGCAAGCATGAGACGCCTGTCAGAAGCCTACCAGCGTGAGATGGATCGCGTCGTGGGCGGCTCGCCGGCTCCGACTGGGCCCAGCCGCCTAGGCGCGGTCCGGCAACGCGGCGTGGCAATCGCCAAACTGTTTGGGGCCGATCTCCCTGCGTACGCCACGCCTGCGGAGAACATCCACGCCGCCCAGGCGGCAGCGGACGAACTCGACAACTTCGAAGGCGAAGAGCGCCGCCTGATGACGGAGCGAGTTCAGCAGCTCCTCGACGCAGCTGCCGCGCAGAACGAAGTCGGCTGCCGCACGGAGGCGCCGCAGCGACAAAACGACGACTTGCCTCCCCGCTGAGATCAAGGCGCGACGTCTCGGACACCAACAGGCGGTGTCCGCAGAAGAAAAGACAAGGAGCCGGCTGTCAGCCACAGTCGGACTCGCATCACCATCGAGCGCGACCAAGACGGCCTCCCCAAAGCAGTGGAACGGTGGGACGACTATCTGCCTCCCCCTCCTCGCAGAGAAAGGCGAGTCTCCCCACCACTCGTAGAGCATCCAACTCTCGGCGACCGCCTTGGCCGCTGAGAGGGAGTCGGAGAGAATGACGCCCGCCACCGGATCGACCGACTCCACCGATCCTTGGCGCTCGAAGAAGAAGACGAGTTGGGTCCTCCCTGTTTCGGACCCCGCATCCGAGACGAGCCCTTTCTCAAAGGGTTCACGCTACCCCGAGACACGCCCAAGTACACCGGCACCGTAAAGCCAGAGGACTGGCTGATTGATTACTCCATGGCCGTCAATATAGCGAATGGCAACAAACGTGTTGCTGTAAGGTATGTTCCACTCATGCTCCAGGGCACGGCCCGGACATGGTTGAACAGCTTGAAGCCCCGCAGCATCAACAGTTGGGTCGACTTCACCGAGGCCTTCGTCTGCAACTTCACGAGCACGTACAAGCGACCTCCCAAGCCTCGCCAACTCTCCTTGTGCGTGCAAGGCCCCAATGAGTCCACTCGCGACTACCTCACGTGCTGGGCCGAGCTTCGGAACTCCTGCGAGGGCATGCACGAGGTGCAGGCTATCGAGTACTTTACTGCCGGGTGCAGAGAAGGCACCCTCCTCAAGCACAAGCTCCTCTGCGACGAGCCGGAGACCCTCGATGAGCTGCTGATCACAGCAGACAAGTACGCCACGGCCGACTCCTCCATGAAGGCGGAGATTCAAGTTAGTGCGACTGGCAAAGTCACCCCTCGGGCTCCAAGAACTCCGGCTGGGGACACCAGTCGGTGGCAGCAGCAAAGCGACCACAAGCGCAAAGCCCCACAGCCGGCTTCCAACAGTCGGCAAGTGGCGACAGTCGAAGACCAACAGCCGGAGGGGCAGCCTCCGACCAAGCGACAGAAAGGCGGCAAGTCCAACTGGTTGCCGGCCTTCTCCTACGAGCAGACTCTAGACGGCCCCTGCAAGTTCCACAGCGACGCGAAGCCATCAAACCACACCACCCGGAAATGCCACTGGCTGACCAGAATTGCCAAGGGAGACGGCCTACTCCCTCCCTCGCCTGCTGGGCCGCCACCTCCACCGCTGCCCCAGCAGCCGGTTGTCAGGCCAGTCGGCGCAATACAAGACGAGTTCCTAGATGAGCACGGAGCCTATGTGGTGTTCACCAGTGTGGCTGATGATCGACGCAGCAGGTGGCAGCAGCAGGAAGAGGTGAACGCAGTCGCGTCAAGCACTCCAGAGTTCATGCACTGGTCCGAAAGGCCTATCAGTTGGAGCAGAGCTGATCACCCAGAGGTGATGCCGAATCCGGGCTCCTACGCCCTGGTCTTAGGCGCCACACTCGCCACAGATAGGCGGGCCGCTTGTTTCTCGCGAGTGCTGATAGACGGAGGCAGCAGTATCAACATCCTGTACAAGGATACCATGGAGAAGTTAGGAATCAAGCAAAGACAGCTTCAGAGCAGCCGGACTGTGTTCCACGGCATTGTTCCTGGCCTTTCCTGCTCGCCAATCGGCAAGATCCTGATAGACGTCCTCTTTGGGGACAAAGATCATTTCCGCCGAGAGCCAGTTTGGTTTGAAGTGGTGGACCTCGAAAGCCCGTACCATGCGTTGCTTGGCCGACCTGCTTTGGCCAAGTTCATGGCGGTCCCCCACTACGCCTACCTCAAGATGAAGATGCCGAGTTCCAAGGGAATTCTAACCGTGGCTGGCGACTACAGAAAGTCGTCCGCTTGCGCGGCCGAAAGCAGTCGGCTGGCCGAGTCCTTGGTGATCGCGGCTGAGAAACGGCTTCTTGATCGGGTTGTGGCGATGGCCGGCAAGCAGCCCGAGATGTCGCCCGACCCCAAGGAGTCGGAAGCAGAAGGATCATTCAAGCCGGCCAGAGAAATGAAGAAGATACCCTTGGACCTGGAGCACCCAAAGAGGTACGCTATCATGGGTACAAACCTTGACAGCAAATAGGAAGGTGAGCTCGTCGATTTCCTCCATGAGAATCGAGACATCTTCGCATGGTCCCCTAAAGACATGCCAGGTGTACCGACGGAATTCGCCGAGCACAAGTTACATGTCCGGTCTGATGTGAAGCCCGTCAGGCAGCCCTTGCGCCGCCTGTCAGAAGAGAATAGAAGAGTTGTTGGAGAAGAGATAGCCCGGCTCCTGGCAGCCGGCTTCATTATGGAAGTGTTTTTTTCAGAATGGCTAGCAAACCCAGTCATGGTGCTGAAAAAGAACAAGCAGTGGAGGATGTGTATCGACTACACAAGCCTCAACAAAGCCTGCCCCAAGGATCCATTCGCTCTGCCGAGAATTGATCAGGTGATAGACTCCACAGCCGGATGCGAACTGTTGAGTTTCCTAGATGCATATTCTGGATATCACCAGATCAAGCTGAACACGGCTGACAGACTGAAGACCGCCTTCATCATGCCGTTCGGTGCCTTCTGCTACCTGACCATGACGTTCGGCCTGAGAAATGTCGGCGCCACCTTTCAGCGTTGCATGCAGAAGTGCCTCCTCAAGCAACTCGGCAGAAATGCCCACGTCTACGTGGATGATGTGGTGGTGAAGACGGAAAAGCGTGGAACACTGTTGGAAGACCTCAAGGAAACCTTTGAGAATTTGCGCCGATTCCAGATCAAGCTCAACCCCGAGAAGTGCGTCTTCAGAGTACCAGCCGGCCAACTCCTTGGCTTCCTGGTCTCTGAATGCGGCATAGAGTGCAACCCTGTGAAGATCAAGGTCATCGGGAGGATGGAAGCACCCGGACGACTGCTAGATGTGCAAAAGTTCACCGGCTGTTTGGCGTCCATCAGCCGATTCATCAGTCGGCTGGGCGAGAAGGCTCTCCCCTTATATCAGCTCATGAAGAAGATGACCTTTTTTGAGTGGACTCCCAAGGCGGACAAAACTTTTTTCCAACTGAAGAAAATGTTAACTACGCCCCCTATGCTGGCGGCCCCGACTCCCAAAGAGCCCATGCTCCTATACATTGCCGCCACCAGCCGGGTAGTCAGCACAGTCATTGTAGTTGAGCGCAAGGAGGAAGGCAAGGCGCTACCTGTCCAGAGACCGGTATATTACCTGAGCGAAGTACTGTAGGCCTCCAAGCAGAACTACCCCCACTACCAGAAGATGTGCTACGGCGTGCACTTTGCCGCCAAGAAATTGAAGCCTTACTTCCAGGAGCATCCAATCACTATGGTCTGCACAGCCCCACTTGCCAAGATCATCGGAAGCCGAGATGCTTCTGGCCGAGTGGACAAATGGGCCATCGATCTGGCTCCCTACACCATCTACTACCAGCCCCGCACCGCCATCAAGTCGCAAGCACTGGCCGACTTCCTCGTCGACTGGGCCGAGACCCAGTACCTGCCGCCAGCGCCCGACTCCACCCATTGGCGGATGCGTTTCGATGACTCCAAGATGCGCACCGGCTTGGGAGCCGGCGTTGTCCTCACTTCCCCCAAGGGCAACAAGCTCAGATATGCGCTACAGATCCATTTTTCTGCCTCCAACAACGTCACCGAGTACGAGGCGCTCATTCACGGGCTCCGGCTTGCCAAAGAACTCGGCATTCGTCGGATCCTGTGTTATGGCGACTCTGACTTGGTGGTCCAGCAGTCATCTGGCGATTGGAACGCCAAGGACGCAAACATGGCGAGCTACTGCTTACTTGTGCAGCAACTCAGCGGATACTTCGAGGGGTGCGAGTTCCTCCACGTGCCAAGAAACGACAACGACCAAGCAGACGCCTTGGCATGAATCGGCTCCACCCGCCAAGCAATACCATCCGGTGTCGCCCTTCGGCGCCTCCTCAAGCCGTCTGTCAAGCCTTCACCAGAATCAGACTCCATCTTTGTGTCGGCTCCACCCGAAGAAGTCGGATCCGACTCTAAGAGCGCTCCAGTCAAAGCCGGCCCGGGGACTTCAGAACCCAGCCCGGGGACTGTGGCGACCAATCCGATGACTCCAAAACTCGGCCCGGGGACTGTTCCAGTCAGCCCGGGGACTTCATCAATACAGCAAGCGGCTGCGGACTCCAACCCGCCGCCTCCCAGCCCAGCCGCCCTCGTCCAAGTTGCAGTACTAATAGTCGAAGAAATAGCAGCACCCTCATGGGCACAACCCATCCTCAAGTTCCTGGTGAGCAAAGAACTGCCAATTGATGAAACCTTGGCTCGGCAAGTACAACGCCGAGCGGCAGCCTACACCATAGTCAACAGAGAGTTGGTCAGGCGCAGCGTCACTGGCGTCTACCAGCGTTGCGTCGAGCCAGAGCAAGGCCAAGCAATTCTCAGAGACATCCATGAAGGCGAGTGCGGCCACCATGCGGCTTCAAGAGCACTCGTAGCCAAAGCCTTCCGACACGGTTTCTTCTGGCCAACTGCCCTAGAAGAGGCCAAAGAATTAGTCCAAAAGTGCAAAGGGTGCCAGATGTTCCGCTCCAAGCCACATCAGCTGGCTTTCGCACTCAAGACTATTCCCATCGCCTGGCCCTTTGTGGTTTGGGGCCTGGACATGGTGGGACCATTCAAAACAGCACGAGGCGGCCTAACTCACTTACTTGTCGCGGTGGACAAGTTCACCAAGTGGATAGAGGTGAAGCCCATCAAGAAGTTGAATGGTCCGACTGCAGTGACTTTCATCGCCGACATCACGACTCGGTACGGCATACCGCACAGCATCATCACCGACAATGGCACAAATTTGCCAAAGGTGCCTTGGCCCGTTTCTGCGCGACTCAGGGCATCCGACTGGACTTAGCGTCCGTTGCCCATCCGCAGTCAAACGGCCAGGTAGAGCGAGCAAACGGCCTCATCCTGTCTGGCATCAAGCCTCGACTGGTCGAACCACTGGAGCGTTCGGCCGGCTGTTGGCTTGACGAGTTGCCAGCCGTCCTCTGGAGTCTGCGCACGACTCCAAACAAGTCAACCGGCTTCACACCCTTCTTCCTCGTCTACGGTGCTGAAGCCGTCATCCCGACGGACATAGAGTTCGACTCTCCGCGAGTCACCATGTACACCGAGGAAGAAGCAGAAGAAGCACGTCAAGACGGTGTCGATCTGCTGGAAGAGGGCCGGCTGTTGGCACTCAGCCAGTCCAGCATCTACCAGCAGAGTCTACGCAGATACTACAACAGGAAGGTCAGGCCGAGATCTTTCCAAGAGGGCGACCTTGTGCTCCGGCTGATCCAGCGAACAGCCGGCCAGCACAAGCTGTCGGCGCGTTGGGAAGGCCCCTTCATTATCAGCAAGGTGCTGGGAAACGACTCCTACTACCTGATCGACGCTCAGAAGCCCCGAGCACGCAAGAGGGACGACTCCGGCAAAGAGACAGAACGCCCGTGGAATGCAAATCTTCTCCGAAGATTTTATAGTTGATGCAGTATGTATCACGCTACCCTTTGTATTAAAGTACCAAGACTTTGGGGCCCCCGAGACGAGCTCGGGGACTGCCCTTTTTTGTTATCTGTATGATAAGAATTATGCCTTCGAGTATATTACTCTTTGTTATGCCGCTTGGCACCGGGCTCGACTAGTCGGCCCGGGGACTCGCCGCCTTGCGCTATGAAATGCTTCCTGCAGTCGGACAAGTAGTGTGTGGCGCCTAAGCCGTCTCCTGTCAGAAGCCGCAGCTCGCAGAGCGACTGTTTGGTAGGCAGGAGTAAGGAAGAACGGGCGCCCACACGAAAAACGGCTAAGGACCCAAAGCACAAACATAGCTTAAGACGGCTTCCAGCCTCTCTCAAGCAAAAGCCGACTCATGAGTAGTCGGCTTACCGCTTTCTATCCGGACTTGTTAAAAAGACTCTAAAATGGCCAAGTACTTGCCTTCCAAAAGTGGCCAAGCATTTGATCCAGTGACAGTCCGCAGAGCGGTTGTCCGACTGGCAAGGCAGTGACTAAGGGAAGACAGCAAAGGAAAAAGCCAAAAGATCAATAAGCAAGGAAAGATAGAACTCGGATAACTATTTACATAACATAGGCCCTTGGCCAAATCTTCAAGTAGAAGTTCAAAATACACCCCACGGGTGGAATTGTTCGAATTGACAAAGTTCTTTAAAGACTACTAAGGCAGATAAAGTGAAGGCAAAGACGGCAGCCTAGGAGGCGGCATCCGGGTTCGGAGGTTCGGAGGAGATGGCGGTGTCAGGCGCCGGGGCGGCCGGCTGGGCAGTCTCGGCTTGATCGTCTCCGGCGGCAGCCGCCTTCTCCGGACGCTGTTCGTTGCTGGAGGCGCCGTCGAGCTGAGGCTGGTCGCCCGTTCCGTCTTGTGGCGCCTCCGTCTCACCTTCATCCTCCGCCTCGCCTTCCTCCTCGGCGCTGGAAGCAATCACCTCCGCCGAGTCCTCGTCGTAATCGGGGTTCATCCCGAACCACTCCGGCGGCGCCTCCCTGCCGTCTTCAGCCCGATCAGGGACGAAGATGCTGGTGTCAGCATAGTTGGCGATCACCGTAGCACGAGCAACGAGGGCGTCTTCCACAGCTACCAGCTCCGCCTGGGCCTCTGACCGGAACGCGGCCAGACGGTCCAGGTCCAGCCCTGGATACCACGCCTTGACAAATTCCAAGGCCCGGCGCGCTCTAGCCCGGGCCGAGGAACCCTTCCAAGCCTCAAGATGACCGGCTGCGACCTCCAGCCAGTCGGTAGTCCGACCGGCAGTGCGCAGAACCGGCATGTCTGGCCACAGGGCGGCAATGGCCTAGGCGCCGGCACGCTGAAGCCGGCGCAGCATCCGATGGGCCGGCTGCAGACGAGCCTCGATGCTCAGAAGCTGCTCGTCAAGGGTCAGGGGGCGTTGGCGGCAATCTCCGCACCATCTGTCCTCCGCGCCTCGCGATCTGCCTCGATGACCTGAGTGGCCGCCTGTGAGTGGCCAGGGAAGAAGTCTGCCAAGACAAAAAAGAAGCAAGTCAGAATCAGGAGTCGCCCGACTCGCAGTCGGCGGCTCAAAGAAAGTAAAGAAACTCACCATCGACGATGTCCTCAATCTCATGGAAGCCGGAAGTCAGCTGCGCCTCCTTGTCGGTCTAGGAGGAGTGCTCACTCTCGAACTCGGCCAGGAGCGCAGCCTCTTTCTTCTCTGCCTCCTCCTGCGCCTTCTTGAGCAGCTCCTTTTGCTTCGCCAGCTGCACGGCCAGCAGATCACGCTCCGCGACAAGCTTGCCGCACTCCTCCCCCTTGGCGCGCAAGGCGGTGTTGGCCTCGCCCAGCTGCTGCTGAAGAGTGGCATTGGCCTCTGAAGAATAAAAGAGAAAGACGTTAAGTCGTCAACAAAGAAAGTCGCTGAGAAGATCCGGCCCGACTGCTCAGCAGTCGGCCCGAATCTCGGGGACTACAGCCCGCGGGTGCGCCAGCACGCCCCCGTGAAGAAGAAGGAAGACTCACTCCGACTCTCTGACAAGTCGGCGGTCCGCTTGCTCAGCTCCTCAACATTGCGGTTGAAGGCAGTAACGTGGAGGTTGTGGTACTCCTGCAACAAGAATTTTTAGACGAAGATAAGTATCGGAACTCGCCAGAAGGAGTTCTGAGCCGCCTGCTCAGCAGCCGGCCCGAAACTCGGGGACTACACCCAGTGGGTGCGCTGGCGCGCCCCCACAGAGAAGGACAAAGAAAAGCAAAGTCAAAAATGAAGCATACCCCGACGGCTACTCGCGATGCCAGATGCGCCTTGGTGCAGGCCTAGATGGCGTCGCCCTCGGCTCGCAGCTTCGCCTGAACGTCTAGAAGCGCCTGGCTCAGCGGACCTGTGCCGCCTCCTTGCACCCACCCAACAAACGCGGCGCTCGTCGCCTCGGCGTCTGGGATGGACGAGCTGGCGGCACCGGTCTCCAATGGGCGTGGCGCCGAAGTCGCCTTCTCAAGGCGGCGGCGCACTGGCGAGGCGACTTGAAGGAGCAGCCTCGCCTCGGACTCATCCGTAGTTGGCGGCGCCGGCGGGCCCGCCGGTTGTTTACCTCGTGTGCTCACAAACGGCAGCGGGGGAGGCGGAGGTGGCGCGGCCGTGTCTGACATGGAGGCCTCGCCGCTCTCCCTCTCCATGATAGGGTGTTCGCCGCCAGCTTCCCCAGTCTGCCCCGTGAACTCCGGGGGTGGCGGTGTGGAGTTCAGCGGGATGACAAGTTGCGCCGATTGGCGGCGCGCCGCCTCCTCAGCTCGCTGCCTTGCCGCCACGGCGGCTTCGGCCTCGTCCAGCTTCCTCTGGGTGGAGGCAGCCGCCTTCTCGGCCTCCGCCTTCTCCAGACGGGCGGCTTCGTCCTCCTCGCGCTTCTCCTACGCGTTCCGCTCCGTCGCCTCCCGAAGGTTGGCGGCGGGATCAATCCGCCGAGTATTGGCGGAAGTCTCCGCCGACCCCATGACGGAGGCGACGGCGACCCTCTCAAAGGTGAGGGGAGCCCTGAGGCGAAGAAAGCATGTAAAAGATTTGGACAAAAATCCACCAAGAGCAAACAAGTCAAAGGCGGAGGCACTTACGCGGAGACCAGCGGCGGCTTCTTCACTTCCTTACGGAAGTGGTTGGCCTTCGCGAGCACCTCTTCTCGCTTGGTCGCGGCGGCCGCCCCCTTGAACTTCTTCGACCGGCCGCCAAGCAAGCTCGGCCCGGCCCGTCGCCTCTTCGCGCCGCCTTGGCCATCCAAGCCAGCGGAGGAGCCCGCGCCCGGATGGCCAACCTTCGGTTGGTGGTGTGGGACGACTTCCCCCTCGGCGTCGTCATCAGGCGAGTCGGCAAAGGTGGCCGACGGCCTGAAGCCTCCTCCTCCTCCTCCTCCTTCGGCGTCGGCCTCCATCGCCGCGGCCCCCAAGTCCGGGTCGTTGATGTCGCTCTCTGCTCGATTGGGGACGAACTGGCGGGCCGAGCCCGCGGTGCCGGCTAAAGGCTGGATGAGGGGGTTCTGACTCAAGAAAAAACAAAAAGATTAGAAGTCGGATTCGGCTGCAGAGAAGACAAAAGAAGAAGAAAGACGACTTACGATAGGCGGGGGGTTGGCGCGTGAGTACGGCTCCTTGCCGAACTGCCAAGTCACCGCGAGGTTACAGTTTGAGATATATTTCACCATGTCCGCCACCTCCGCGTGGGGCATGTCCTTGGAGTAGAGCCGACTCGGATCCCGGTTTCCGCTCATCTGACATATCAGATGAGGTCGGCCTTGGAGCGGGAGGACTCGGCGCGCCACGAAGGCGGCCAGCAAGTCGGACCCGGTCAGGCCCTCCGACTGCGTCAGCTCTCGGAGTCGTGCAACGGCGGGAGCACCAGCGGGAGTCAGCGTCTTGACCCGTTGGGACCAGCTGGGGAGCCTCCCAGCCAGCGCGCCGGCTTCGAAAGGCGGCAGGTTGACCCAGTCGCCGTCTGCGGCGACGTTCTTCACATAGAAGTAAGAACGCTGCCACATCTTCACAGACTTGATCAGCGGGATGGAGGGAAACGGATTGTCGGCCGTCGATCTCCGCATCGCGATGAAGGCGCCGCACTGGGCCGGCACGCCGGCGACGTGCGTGCCGAGCTTGGACTGGAAGAACTCTCCCGACAGTTCGATTGTGGGGAGAACGCCGAGGAAGCCTTCGCACAAGGTGGAGAAGGCAGCCAACAGCACCATCATGTTCGGGTGAGGTGGTGCGGCTGGAGCCCGTGGAACTCCAAGAAGGAGCGGAAGAAGCCGCTCGCCGGCAGCCCCAAGCCGCGCATGAGGTGCGAGCGGAACACGACCCGCTCGCCCTCCTCCGGCGCCGGCACTATTTCCCTCTCCGGCGCGGCACGGGCTCGCACTAGGTCTGCGCCGGGGAGGCGACGCGTCTTGCAGAGGAACTCGATGATGTCGTCGTCCACCTCGGAGTCGTCCCACACGCCGGAGCGCACGGCAGCAGGTGCGGTGGCAGAGGAAGAGCTCATCGTCGCAAGCGTGGCGTAGCTCGGTACGGCGGCGGCGAGAGGAAGAAGAAGCAAGCAGGAAGCAAAGGGAGTGGGGGAGATGGGCGCGCGTGCTTCGCCGCTCCTTTCCTCCCGCCTACTTATAGGCTCACAGGGCTGAGAAGCCGATGGGGCGGGCGTGGGATTAACTGCGCCCCGGCCCCCACGCCCCCCACGATCTACCACACGCAGTAACTGCGTGCAGTTACGGTGTGGGAAACCCAACCGTCCACACGGCCGCAGCAAATCCGCTCGCGGGCCGAGGCACGGTAGTGGCGGGGCCCGCCTGAGGTCATGTCCCGTCGCGCACGTGGGTGGGTAGACTGACCCCGCCACGTGGCGCCACGCGACAGACCCGCAACGGGCGGCTGCCCGGAAGCTTATCAAGCACGCCACCTGGACCATGCCGCGACGTTCAAACCCTCTAAAAGGCAAGACGACCTTCTACGAGTCCGACTCCAGCTAGTCGGCCTGGAGGAGGACGGCGAGCAAGGCCAAGATTCCACCCCTAAAGAGATGAAACTGTTGAGGCTCCCCGGCGCGTCTCCCGCGGCGCCTCACCAGCTTCGGGGACTACTGTCGGAGTAATGGACCACGGGTAGGCTCACCCGAGCCCCAGAACCTTTCAAAGCATCAGGGCAAACTGCGCCCCTCAAGACCCCACGATGAAGAGCCGCCTCCTGGGAGTCGGCATCAACTGTCCCTCACGACCGAGTCCCAGGGACGGCTTCGAGGTAAGCCAACTCTCAGGTGCCGGCTTCCAGATAAGCCGACTCTTAGCTGACAACTTCCAGAGAAGCCGGCTGTGGGAGTCGGCCCGCGACTCCAACCACCTCCTTCCTTCGCCACGATGTACGGGGCGGAGTACGGTCGCAGCATGGCCGTCTCTACCCCGCTTACGAGGGGCTGGCATGGCTACAGTGCGCCGTATCGCCGGAGATCTCCATTGAGGCGCGGCACTGTTGCCATGCCTGTCCTGACCTCAGCCCCCGTGGGCGGCGCACTGTGCCCACGACGGCCTGCCTGTACGGCCCAGAGACGGTGGGACCCGCCCGTCAGCGGGAGTACCGAAGGCGGCGAGAGCGCCACGAAGACGGCCCCGTGGGCGTCGGCCCCCTGGAGTCGGCCGGCCCCTCCCATGGGCCCCGCACGCCATTAACCAGACAAGACGGGGAATGGCGACAGTGATCGCCCGCCAGACGGCGGCACTGTTGCCATGACCCCATGACCGAGCCAGCGTCATCAGAAGCACCGCTACAGTACCAGGCCTGTCAGAGGGGCCCGCCAGTCGGCGGGCCCCAGTAGTCGGCGGAGAAGACGGCGGCCTGAGAGACAGACGGCTGGGACCCGCGCCCAGCCGGATTACCATTGTATCCCTGGGGGGCAGGCCTATATAAGCCCCCTGGGGCACCCATGCAACGGGAATAGCCTCTTTAGCATTAGACCCGATCATATAGGAAGGAGGGAGCTAGCCTTGCCCTCTCCTACCTCCAAAAACAGCTCTAGGAGCACCATTGTATTCACTTTGCCATAGTGACCATGCGGAGACCCCGCAAAGCAGCAGTAGGGGTGTTATCTCCTCGGAGAGCCCGAAGCTGGGTAAGATCCGCCGGCGTGCATGTCTTCGCCTCATCCTGCTTCCGGGCACCGGCGACGTTCTACTCGCTCCCACCATGATAAGCCATCCTTTGGCATATGTCGTACCAAACCCCCGACATTATTAGATGGTGGGTTGCGAGAGTGACAGAAGCTCAAACCCCAGTTTATGCGCTATTCCGTAAGGGACCGATTGGATCCAAAAGTTTAATGTTATGGTTAGAATTTATTCTTAATACTTTTCTCATAGTTGCGGATGCTTGCGAGAGGGTTAATCATAAGTAGGAGGTTTGTTCAAGTAAGAACAGCACCTAAGCAACGGTCCACCCACATATCAAAGTATCAAAGTATCAAACACGAATTAAGCCAACATGATAAAAGTGACTATATGAAATTCCCGTGTACCCTCAAGAACACTTTGCTTATCATAAGAAACCGTTTTGGCATGTCCTTTGCCTCAAAAGGATTGTTCTACCTTGTTGCACTTTTGTTACTACTATTGTTACTTGCTCGTTACAAATTATCTTGCTACCAAACTACTCCGCTACTTACAATTTTAGCACTTGCAGACATTATCTTGCTAAAAACCACTTGTCATTTCCTTCTGCTCCTCGTTGGGTTTGGCAGTCTTACTTATCGAAAAGAGCTACAATTGACCCCATATACTTGTGGGTCATCAAGGCAATTTTCTGGCGCCGTTGCCAGGGAGTGAAGCGCTCTTGATAAGTGGAAATTGGTAAGGAAATATTATTATTACGTGCTGAAATTTATTGTCACTTGCTACTATGGAAAACAATCCTTTGAGTGGTTTGTTCGGGGTATCTTCACCTCGAACGGAACCATAATTAGTTACCCCTCAACCTACTACTCCTACTGAAAATATTGAATATGAAATTCCTTCGGGTATGTTAGAACAACTGCTAGCTAATCCTTATGCAGGAGATGGAACCGAACATCCTGATATGCACTTGATATATGTGGATGAGATTTATGGATTATTTAAGCTTGCATGTTTGCCCGGAGATGAAGCTAAGAAGAAGGTTTTTCCTTTATCTTTGAAGGTAAAAGCATTGACATGGTATAGGGATCTTGGAACTGGAATCGTTTGAAATTGGAATTTCATCAGAAATTTTATCCTACGCATCTAGTTCATCGTGATCGGAATTATATATATAATTTTTGGCCTCGTGAAGGAGAAACTATCGCTCTAGTTTGGGGGAGGCTTAAGTCAATGTTATATTCATGCCCCAATCATGAGCTCTCGAGAAAAAATATGATGCAGCATTTTTATGCTCGGCTTTCTCGTAATAATCAATCCATGCTCGATACTTCTTGTACTAGTTCTTTTATGAAGAAGACTATTGAATTCCGATGGGATCTTTTAGAAAGAATTAAATGCAACTCCCAAGATTGGGAACTCAACGAAGGTAAAGAGTCAGGTATTGAACCTAAGTTTGATTGTGTTAAATCTTTTTTATGAATACCGATGCTTTTTGAAAGTTTAGCACTAAATATGGACTTCACTCTAAGATAGTAGCTTCCTTTTATGAATCTTTTGCTACTCATATTGATCTCCCTAAGGAGAAGTGGTTTAAATATCACCCACCAATTAAAGAAGAAATTAAAGAACCGGTAAAAGCTAAAGAAGAAACTATCATTTACAATGTTGATCCACTTGTTCCCACTACTTATATTGAAAAACCACATTTTCTTGTTAGGATGAAGGAACATGCTAAAGTTCAACTGTGGTTAACAAAAGTTATGTTAGAACACCCAAACCATCTGAACAAATCAAAGTTAAACCTAGTGTTGCTATGGTTAAAGATCTCTTAGTGGATAATATTGATGGGCATGTTATTTACTTCTGTGGTGAAGCTTCTAGAATTGCTAAACCTGAAGGAAAAGATGAACATAGACCAGTTGTTGGCATGCCTGTTGTCTCAGTTAAGATAGGAGATCACTGTTATCATGGGTTATGTGACCTAGGTGCTAGTGTGAGTATTATTCCTTTCTCCTTATATCAAGAAATTAAAGATGAAATATCACCTGCTGAGATAGAAGACATAGTTACTATTAAACTTGCTAATAGAGATACTATATCATCAATTGGGATTCTTAGAGATGTTGAAGTCTTGTGCGGGAAAATAAAATACCCTGCTGATTTTCTTGTTCTTAGCACCCCACAAGATGACTTTTGTCCCATTATATTTGGTAGACCTTTCTTGAACACCGTCAATGCTAAAATAGATTGTGGGAAACAAACTATTGGTGTTAGCTTTGGTGATGAATCTCATGAGTTTAATTTTTCCAAGTTTAGTAATCAACCTCATAAGAAAGATTTGCCTAGTAAGGATGAAGTTATTGGTCTTGCTTCTATTGTTGTACCATATTTAGAACATGATTTGCATATGCGTGAACGAAATAAAATAGCATAATCTTTTTTGATCAACAACCTCTACTTAAACATAATCTGCATATTGAAACTCTAGGAGGTCCTGCTCCACCTAAAGATGATCCTGTGTTTGGATTAAAACAATTACCAGACACTTTGAAATATGCTTATCTTGATGAAAAGAAGATATATCCTGTTATTATTTGTGTTAACCTATCAGATTATTGAAAGTTCTAAGGAAGCACAGGGTTGTTATTGGATATACTCTTGATGATCTTAAGGGCATTAGTCCCACTCTATGTCAGCACAAGATTAATATGGAACCTGATGCTACACCCGTTGTTGATCACCAACGTCGGTTAAATCCGAAAATGAAAAAGTGGTAAGAACGGAAATATTGAAACTTCTAGAAGCAGGTATAATCTATCCTATAGCTGATAGTAGATGGGTAAGTCCTGCTCATTGTGTCCCTAATGATAAGAATGAGCTTATTCCACAAAGAATCATCACATGCTATAGAATGGTAATTGATTATAGAAAATTAAAGGATGATTTCATAAAGTTTCCAGAAAATCCTTGGAATTTTCAGAATTATAAAACACTTTTCGTGTTTTAATAAAACACAAAATAATATTCCTTTATTTAAAGAATATTCTAAATATTTTTGGAATTGTTTGTGCTCTTAAAAAAATCAGAAATTATATATTTCCCGCAATTTCTGACTTTTTTAAAAAAACATTCACACTATTAGTTTTCATGTTCAGTTTTAAACAATATTCTAATTTTTCTAAAACATTCGCTGCAGTCCCGTTTGGCTGCAATCCAGTTCCCTTGATACCTATTTTGCTCCGCAAGTCCTATTTGCCGTGTAGGTCAAATAATAGTGGCGCAAAGCGTACCACCCTGTGGGCATGTCGTCTGTATGGGCCGCCCGTTTTGGGAAAAGCTTCCTTGAACAATTTTTTCTTTTGGCTTTTACTTATTTTATCATTATCTTTTTTATTTTTGTTATGTTTCTTCTTCTTTTTCCTTTTTCATTTTCTTTTTCATTTTCTTCTTTCTTTAGTTTTCTATTTTTCTTTTTTCACTTTCAAAACATATTTTCAAATTCTTGAAGGTTTTTCAAATACATGATCAAGTTATGAAATCGCAAACATTTTTCTTAATAATGAACATCTTAAAAAATGCGCGGATATTTTCAGAAATTCTAAATTTTTAATACGTGAACATCTGTTTCACAAATTCAAGAACGTTTTGTTAAAACTCGTATTTGTTTAAAAATTGGTGAACAAGTTTTTTAAATTTTGAACATTTAATGAAATTCATGAACAATTCTTGAATCAGCAGACATTTTAGAATCGATGAACTTTTTTCAAACATGCGAACAATTTGAAATTTGTAAACACACTTTTAGTCGATTTGAACATTTTAGTCCCGGATGTTTTCCAAAATTTTGAACATATTTTTAATATGCAAAATTTTTATCAAAATCAAAAAATGTTTATGATTTACCAAACCATTTGGCAAGGTTAAATACATTTTTTGAGTTCACGAACATTTGGAGTTGCCGTGGCGGGCGGGGGGAATGAGTTGGGGATGCCCATGCGTGTGGCAGGAGACAGACTCTTTTTCTGTTTTTCGTTATATTTTCTGTTTTTGTTTTTTGCTTTATTTTTTTTACTTTTGTTTATATTTTCAATATTCTAAATAAATAAATTTTTAGAAATTTAACACTTATCGTAAAATATGCACCAAGCATTTGCATTTCTTTTTTTGAATGTGTATAGCAATATTGTTGATCATGTATTAATATAATGATGATATTTTTTATCATGTATGTGAAAATATTAATTAGCATTTCGAAATAAAATTTTGAAGAAGTATTTCAAAAATGTTAATCAAGCATATGGGAAATGTTAAATGTCTATAGAAAAATGTTTAACATATATTAAAAATTGATGAAAAAATTGATCATGTATATAAAAATGTTAAACAAGAATTTGGAAAATGTTAAATATCTCAAAAACATTGAGAATTTATTAAAAAATGATGAACTAATCTTATCATGTATATAAAAAATTTAAGCAAGTATTTTATAAAAATATTTAGCAAGTGTGTGGAAAATATTAATCAAATGTTTTCGAAAGTGAAATGTGTATAGGAAAAATGTTGACCATGTAATATGAAAATGTAACCTTTTTATTTGAAAAGTGTTAATCCAGGATTTTTAAGAAATGTCAAAAGTATATAGAAAAAATATTGACCTTATATTAAAAACTATTAATCTTGTATTGGAAAAATGTTAATCAATCATTTGAAAAATATGTATTTAAAAAATGTTGACCATGTATTACAAAAATGTGTAATTTTTACTGGAAATTTTTTTGACGTGTATAAGGAAAATGATGTTGACATAGACAAAAAATATAGACTAATAACGAAAAGAACAAAAGAAACCGAAAAAATAAACAAAAGAAAAGTAAAATGAAAGAAAAGAAAACAAAGAATGAAAATGCAAAAAAGAGTGAAGAAGTGGATAAGAAAAAAAAAGATAACAAGAAAAAAATAGAAGAAAACTATCTCGAATCGCCTCAACTAGGACACGCCCCTACTTCTTAGCGTAAATGGGACCTGGCGGAGTTACTAGCAGCGCACGTGATCTCCGAGGAGACTAGCGATCCATCCCAGCTTCTCCCCTTTCCTCCTGTTATTTTTTTCGTGAATACGCAAAATTTGCGTATCTTTTATTGATAGAAGGAGTTGAAATGAGAATACAGAGGGGTACATCGCATGGCAAAACCAAGGATGGCGTGAACATGGTGCCCGACACAGAGAGAAGTGGGATGCTCAGCCTAAACAGAAGCTACAACACAGCGCTAAACTACCCAGACCAACAAAAGCAACCCAAACTAAGACAATGCCCTAGCACTCTGAATCTAGTACCAGACACGGCATAAGCAAGCAAGACAACGCCTTCATGAAGGGGAACGCCGCCGTCATCCGATCCAAGGAACTGGATCTGGGGTTTCCCCGCGCTTGAAGAGGGGCTCGGAGAATAAGCCGTGGCAGCGCCTCCAGGAAGGGTACGGCACCCGCAGATGTCGCCGCTGCCAGTATCAAGCGGGGATTTCGCCCTGGCCAATGTCCGAACAATCCCAAAGCCGTCGGGACTAGATCCGAAGATAGGAACATGTCGTAAAGCTGGAGCCGCCATCGTCGGAATGGGAGCTTAGCCACCGGAAGCACAGGCATTGGACCCCGCAGGGGTGGGCTGAGGCAAGGGGTGGCGGTCACGGTTAGAGAGGCGGCAGCATGATGAAGAGGAACCAACACACGGGATGCGACGGCAACCGGCATGTCGACGAGCCAGGATCCGGAGAATGCGGACCTGGATCGACGAAGCCAGAGCCGCCAAACCACCAGCGAACCCAGAAAGCCGGAAAGACCGCACTTCCAGAGAACCGGGGCCAAAACCGCTACGGGAGGAACTCCGGCGAGCTGGACCCTGGAAAACGCAGGTTTGAAGCCAACCGGGACCGCAGCGGCGAGGGGGAATTCCACCGTGTGCAGGCTGCCACATCAAAGACGAGAAGAACCACACCACCCCGAGCAAAACGGCAGCAACCCCGTGTGGATCCAGAACGGGGCCACCTGCATCACCAACGACGAAGAACCTAGCCACGGTAGACGCACCGCGCATGGCCATGGCTGGCCCGTGTGGATGCGCCGAAGAAGAGGGCGCCCACGCACGACTACGCACGGCCAGCGCGCCACGCACGCAACCGCGGGATGCCTCCGCCGCGGCCCCCAAACCAGATCCGTTGAGCAACGGTAGTAGCCGGGGAGAGGACGGCGCCGGAGGCCAGATCCGTCAAGCACGCGCCCCGCCGACTGAAGGACTAGCCTCGCCAGACGAAGAACGCCCCGCCACCGCCCTCCTTGGCCACGCACGGACTTCGTCGGCGTCCCTCCGGTGGCGGCGAAGCTCAAGGATATGGATCTAGGGTGCGGGCGGCGGCGCAACTAGGGTTTCCCCTGAGTTGCCAGGGAGGCGGCGCGAGGGGGGGAGGTTGCTCACTCCCTCTGTTTTATTTAGTTGCTATGCGCGAGCGAACGGACTGCCCCGATACGATGCAGGGGGCACATTCAGCGAGAGTTGCTGTCGTATCGCTTAATGCGAGACATAGCACTCGTGACGAGCTCTTGCGTCACGCACATCACCAGCGGGCCAAACGTTACCGTGGTTATTCACGCACTGTAGTTTGTTCACTTATGATCACTCGTGTTCCTGTTTTCTCCTTTTATTTTCCTTTTTTGGTTTCTTTTTGTTTTTCTTTGATTATTTTTGTTTTAAACCGGTTTTCTTGATTCTTTGTTATAACTTTGAGTTTTTTTGTTTTTCGTTGGTTTTCATCGGTTTTTCATTAGTTTTCATTTTCTTTCATTTTTCTCGGTTTTTTTATTTCTTTCTTCTCATTGTTTCTTTCTTGTTTTGCTACAGTTTTTGTTTTCATTTTGCTCCTTTTGTTTCTTGTTCGGTTTTCACTTTTTTGTTTTCCACCTTTTGTACACTTCAAGAATGTTTTTAATACACCTTTTTCAAAATTCAAATACAAGTGTAATATTTTATAATACATGTTCAACATTTTTATATACACATCTTTAATATTTTTCAAATGCTTGATTAAGGTTTTTTTTAAATACAAGAGCAATATTTTCAAATGCTTGATATTTTTTCAACTACAATATTAAATTATTTTAATACATTATCAACATTGTTTCTATACAGATTTCACATTATTCAATTGGTGTGTCAACGTTTTTCGAATACATCTTTAACATTTTTTGCAATGCTTGATTAAAATTTTCTATATAAATGTTTTATTTTTTCACACAAGTTGTATATTTTTTCTATACACTTTTGTGGGCAGGGGAAACAATTTCTTTATAAACATTTAACATTTTTCAAATGCCTGGTTGACATATTTTGCATACATGGTCAACATTTTTTCTATGAAAATTTTTAACATTTTTCAAATGCTTGACTAACATTTCAAATACAAAATTAAAATTTTTTAATAAGTGGTCAACATTTTCTCTATGCACATTTTAATTTTTTTTCAAATGGTTGATTAACATTTTTAATACAAGTTTGAAAGTTTTTTAACAGTTTTTCAACATTTTTCCGGTACATATTTGATTTTTTGCAAATGCTTGATTAACATTTTTCCAAAACATAGTTAACATTTTTAAATGCTTGATTAATATTTTTAACTACATTATCAACTTTTTTCACAACATTTAATGTTTTGTATACATCTTCTGTATACTTGAGATACATGTTTAATACACATTTATATTTTTTCAAATTTTTGTTTAGTTTTTTCCAAATATAATTTGCGAAGTGTTTTTTGTAATATATTTATTTAAAATATATGGAAGTCTATAGGAAACTCAAAAAAGAACAAAAATTTATAAAAACATGAAATAAACGAGGCCGCGGCCTCTCATGCACCTGGACCGGCCCATTTTGGGTGGTGCTTGACGCGAGACCATGCTACGTCCTTCTATAAGCGAGACATAGCGTTGTCCGTGGGGAGTGGGGGTGCGCGTTTCATCGTGCTCCAACGCGCAAGTCGTCAAATAGGCGCTCCCGGTTTTGCAGACCACAACGGAAACCCCTATTCTTGGAAAACCCTATTTGCCGCATTCTGCGGCAAAATGTTGACCTCCCGCACACCCTTCGACCGTTCAAGGCCCGGCCCATGAAGGATGCTTCATACAGAGAAAGTCCTCCCAAAAAATGACAGAGTGAGGAATCGAAGCTCCAACCACCCACTCCTCGAGCTGCGTTGCTAGCCACCGGAGCTTAACAACGCTAGTGTCCAATATATGCTAGAGATTGGCTATTATCTGTTTCTTTTTTTGGGGTTATTCTATTTCTTTCTTTCCTTTACTTTTGCTTTAGAAAAATCGCAATTGCAGAAAAAGTTCAACATATTCAATACTTTGTTCGGCTTTAAAAATGTTCAAATTAATTTGTTCAGGTTTTCAAAAGACATGTTGTTCTTTTAAAAAAATGTACAAAAATTGTTTGTATTCTGAAAATTTGTTCGCTGTTTCAAAATTTGTTCATGATTTTCAAAAAATGTTCATGTTTTCATATTTGTTCAAATTTTCAAAAAAGTTTTGGAATTTCACACTTGTTCCCATTTTTCAAATTTTATTCTTGATTTTCAAAAAATGTTCATGTGTTCAAATTTTCAAAAAAGTTTTGGAATTTCACATTTGTTCCATTTTTTAAAAAAAATCGTATTTTTCGTTTTCCTGTTTCTTTTTATTCTTTTTTCGTTCTCCTCTTTATTTTGTTCAAAAAATTCAAATATTGTGTGGAATTTCAAAAAGTGTTCTCTTTTTCAAAAAAAATTCAGTTTTTTCAAAAAATGTTCAGGAATTTCAAATAATGTGATCGCCTGGCCTCCAACTCGACGCTGGTCGCCGTCCATCGCTATTCGCTAGCTGTTGTGCATGCGGTGCGTGGTGGCGGTCCCACGCACAGTCACCAGAGAAGAACCGATCCAGGGCATGGCTTGGCAACGGATCGACCGGGATACAGGGTATACGGCTGTTGGAAATTCGTCACAGGATCGATCACATAATAACAACGCAAACACACAAGCAAAAAAACTGATAGCCAAAGGGCCCTTGTCTTGCCCTTGTTTCTCCTCTTTATTGATTTTCTGGTTTTCTCTCTATGTCTCGCCGCGGTGTTTAAGGTTACAATAAATTCACGCACCTGGCTGTGTATATATACATAGCCATGACCGTCGTGAACCCAAGTCCTATACGGACAAGCTACCTAGTCCAAATAGAACTCACGCTAACATAAGGAAAGTCTAAACCGACTTGTCTATACTTTCCTATATTACTAGTACTACTAATTATCCGGCAACCTTGATCACACTTATACTAGTCCGAGCCAAACGTGCTAGCACCCACGGCTACACTAGCCTAGTTAACTAGCATACTTCTAATGGAACTCAAATTTGTTTGGATTAAGCTAACAGTCACTCCTTAATCCAAACATCCGACTCTTTACACAAACCAGACACACAGACAACCTTCTGTTCATCTTGCCATGCCGATTGCCTCCGGTGACGCGATTTACCGGACCACAACTTCTCTCGTCCCGCAATGATGGTCACAACTTCATCATCATCTTTTTTTCATGCCGAGTTGTAGACTGAACCAACGATTATCCGGACTACCAGTCACGCTGCCACATTTTAGCGTGCAAGATGCAGACTAAACACATAGCCTCATACAGGAACTCAACTTAACTGGTGGTCGTCCATCTTCACGTTGATCTTCGTCTTCTCATCGGTTGCTTGTGCACGGGGAGACACATCTTTTCACCCGCCATATCTTTTTTCTTTGTCGTTGGTGACACAACTAACCAAACGACACCTCATGTCCAACGGCAACACAACTCGCCATATACGTGCAACGCATCCCCACCGTATATGAACTCGCCGGAACTCCACGACCACGAACGGAAACTCAAGGTACGATTCCTTTTTCCGCTCGCTCTCTCTCGCAATTCTTCTCTGCCAGTGAGCATCTCAACTGCAGTAGAAGGCTCACACACCTGAGCTCTTGGACGCACCTTACAAGAACTCATGTGCACACCTTGACGACAGCTCGCAACTTTGTCACCTCTTCCTCGCTCCCCCCGAACAACGATCTTGATGTGATCTTCTTGCACCACACCTCGGCACTACCGCTCCCGTCAACCTCCTCCGTGTCGTTTCGTCGAACAACAATCACCTGATGTCTCGCTTGCGACAGCGTCCTCGTCGCCTACTCGTCATCGCTACGCCGAACGGCTATCTCGTATCCTCCACGTCGCTACACCAACGACTGTATCACCCGTTCCTCGTCGTCGCTGCACCACCCAACGACTAGATCGTCTGCTCGTCGTTGTCGCTACACCAACGACTGTATCACCCGCCCCGAGGCGCTAGTCGGGTCGCTACCCCGGGGCAAGCGCAGCTTCACCTCAATCTTGTTCTGATACCAATTGTTGGAAATTCGTCACAGGATCGATCACATAATAACAACGCGAACACACGAGCAAAAAACTGATAGCCAAAGGGCCCTTGTCGTGCCCTTGTTTCTCCTTTTTATTGATTTTCTAGTTTTCTCTCTATGTCTCGCCGCGGTGTTTACGGTTACAATAAACTCACGCACCATGTACATACAACATGTATATACAAAAAAATAATCAAAAGCACATCAAAAAAATGTTGAACAAGTATTCAAAAATATTGAACAAGTATTTTAAAAATGTTGGATAAGTACTAAATATATTGAAAATGTTGAATAACTATTACAAATGCTGAGCAAACATTTGAATTTTTTTGAATAATTATTAATAAAAATGTTGAACGAGTATTTGAAAAATGTTGAACACATATTTTGAAATGTTGAATAAGTATTAAAAATATTGAATAGGTATTTTAAAAAAGTTGAATAATTATTAAGACAATGTTGAACTACTATTTGAAAAATGTTTAACATGTATTTGAAAAAATGTTTAATAAGCATGTTCAACAAGTATTTAAAAAATGTTGAATAACTATTAAAAAAAAATTGAACGAGTATTTGAAAGATGTTGAATAAGTGTTCGGACAATGTTGAACATGTATACAAAAATTGTTTACCACTTTTTTTTTGAACATACACAAAAATGTAGAGTGAAAACAAAAACAAATGTAAGAAAACACAAAAAATTGGGAAGAAAAATGAAAACCAAAAAAAAGGAGAAGCAAAAGAAAAAATAAAGATGAAAAAAGAAAATCAAACAAAAAAGAAGGAAGAAAAAAAGAAAACCCGGTCAAAAAACAAAAATGAAAAATAGAAAAAAAACCAATGAAACTAGGGCTAAGTTTGCCTCAACTACATCCCACTCTATTATGTGATCACAATCCCGACCGTAGCGAGGTGGCTAGTGGCGGAGGTTTTTTTAATATACAGGGTGGGCCACGGCCACCATGGTATTTTTTTTAATAGCTTTATAGCATAGGAAAAATGCTAAAAAAATATTAAGAATTTTTTTATTTTTATGAACAGTTCTACTATTAGCCCATCCTGGCTCATTGGGCTAGATCCGCTACTGGTGGTGGCTAGCAGTACTGAAAATTATGTTAGCAGCCATGGTTCGGAAGGGTGCGCAAGTGGGTTGACCTGTTACTGGTCGAGCTCGCAACAAAATTCCTGTGGGGCTCGCTTAATGCGACAAATAGCATTCGTGTAGAAATCACTAATTGAAGAGCACTCCTTGCAAAGATCACTCCCACCTCTCAAGTTGTGACAAGTGACGCGCTGCATGTGCGCCACTTATCGTAACATGTGAGTTTTTCATTGTTTCGCAGATCCATTTATTCAAAATGTTTCTATCGCTTAAACCGTGCGTTCAAATCTCGAACCATTTTCACCGTTGGATTTATCACATCAAGATCTTCAAAATTACATTCTATATTGATAGGTTTTGACGAACTTTTTTTATAAATATAACCGAACGAAAAAACTGAAGTGGGAGCACGTTTTTTTTCTTTCCGAAAGAGGCACGGCCGTGTGGCATTTCCTATTTGACGCTGCAGGCGCCGGTTACAACTCTTTCTGCAAACCGGTGCCTGTAGCGCGTTAGCTGGGCTCGGCCCATTATTATTAGCAACCTGCATGGTGGGTGTACCGATAAATTCTAAAAAATGCTGCCCGCTTGGGGCTCGACCTCGCAAAACGAACGTTCCAAAGGACTCGCGACAACCACCCGACCACTAACACACTTGTTTTTTATTTCTTCGTTCCACTATTTATTTCTTCTCCAGTTTGATTTATTCTTTTTTTCTACTTCTTTTCCCTTTTCTTTTATTTTTCCCTCAAATGCGCGGTTTTCCAGTTCGTGAACTTTTCTTCCAAACTGATGCACTTTTTTTTTCAAATACAATGATCTTTTTTCAGATACGCTGAACTTTTTTCAGATTGAATGAACTTTTTTCAAGATCGGGTGAACTTTTTCCAAATTCAATGAACTTATTTTTCAAATTCGAATGAACTTTTTTTCAGAATTGGTGAACTTTTTCCAAATTCGATGAACTTTTCTTTAAAATTAGTGAACTTTTTCAAATCCGATGGATTTCTTTCAAATTCAATGAACTTGTCAAAAAAAGATGAAGTTTTTTTCAAAATCGATGAACTTTTTTGACATTCATGATTTTAAAAAAAATATTAAAACTGTTTTCCATTAAAGAAAATAGACATTTTCGAAATTGTTTTCTAAGTGGTATAGTAAATGGTTGAATAATTAATAGCGTGGCTGCATTAGTTCTAATACATCTCCGCGTTGATTTTGGTCACTAGCGTTCAGGTGGTCTAGTGGTTAAGCTAAGCAGCGAGAGGGTGGTGCGGCATGAGATCGATTCCCCATGGCGCATATTTTCGCAAATCACAACCGCACCTCTCACTGAAGCAAAACCGTGCCTATTGTGAAAATGGGCCAGGCCAGTCGAGCACGCCCTGTGCAATAGGGCGTCTGTTTGTCGCGAGAGCGGCAGATAGGTGCTTGCGTTGTATGTTGTAAGCTTCCCATTGCTTCAAATAGGTGTATCACGGATTTGCTTTGGTGTGTTCTTGCTTGTGTAAGAGTGGATAGGATTTGGTACCGTAAAAAAAAGATAGGATTTGGCGTTCTGTAGCTTTTCTAATTTCCTCTGTAATTCTACAGTCAAACGTTGGCCAAATGTATATAAGAAGAAATAAAACGATTTAACTTTCTGTATGCACTGGCTCCCATCGATCGAGACATAGCAAAATCATTTTTTTAGCCTCTCTGAAAATACAAATGTGTGTGGCCTTATTTGAAGACACGGAAGAAGGATGGTCCAGCTTCATGGACCGCGCCATGAGATTGTTCGAGAATTGCGAACAGTGTCCAGTCGTTCTCGTACGCACGGTTCACGATGGTCACGTCTTGGCTACCTCAAATCTGCTACCTAGCCTCGGGCGACCAGAACTGAACGCTGCTTTGTCATCTAACTGTTGGCCTTGGCCGGGACCTAAAACAGTACCATCACTCCGGTTTAGTGATGCAGCATGTGCCGGTACTTAGTCAGGCAGGTTTGTCCCAGCAAAAACTTCCAAGCATACAAACATTGACTGGTCTCCTAGTCCTAGCTGCTGATCCACTCACGTGATTTTTGCCTTTCATATCTATACACACATGCTCCTCTGGCACATCTTACCCTATGCTATACGCACATTTCATCATTTAAAAAGGATTGGAGTAGCGTAGCAAGGATAGTAAATAACAGTATGGTCATTTGTACTAGAGTATTTCTCTTGCTTTTGTGGCCATCTTGTATCACTGCTTCCGCTGAAATACGTAAGTGACAGGAAGATTCGTGTGATTCCATCATTGGTTGTTACTTTCGGCTTCAATGATGCTCACCATTTCTACAGCGCAGCTGCTTGCGTCAACCTGTCCGATCTTTTTACCGCGAGCCAGGTTTCACGTGCTGTTGCCAATGCAGATGCAGCTTTACATATACAGTTACCTTGCAAAAGGAAAAAAGAGCAATGTGCAGCCAAAGGTTCGCAGCACCGCATGCAGATGCAAGTGACGTAGCGTCCACAGCCCCATCATCATGGCTCCGCAAGCCACTGTGGCTCCATGCAGGAAACGCAAACCGCAGAGCAATGCATGCAGCTGCGTACTGCATATGTGCAATGTTCATGCGAGGCGAGGGCGAGACGACGACGCGACAAGGAGGGCCAGGAGCCGTCTCTTTCGCCATCCCTGCTGCTTTATCGGGATCTCCTCCCGCCGCGGCATGCGCCTCTCCGGCCTACCTGCCTGCGTTCATTCCTGAAATTCCAGGTGCAGCAGCAGGCCAGCAGCGACACTCTGCTTTGCTTTGCAGTTGCAGTCGCAGGGCAGGCGGCAGAATTAGTCGTTAACTTTTGTTGGACGCCGTGCCGCCGGTAGGCCTCGCCTTCGTCACGTCCACGCCACGGTGTGGGCGCGGTGTGCCCATGCGTCCGCCGGCGGCTCCATCCTATCGCCTTCCCACGGCCACGGGGTGATGCGTGTGGAATGGATTCCATATGGGCGTGTTTGGTTGCCTGCATTAGGTCCAGCCTGGTCCGAGTCGGAAGAATTTGACATGTTTGGTTTCCTGCATTCACTGTGCGGCCCGCATCGCACGGAACTTAAAGCACGTCCAGGCCAGGCCCAAGGGGAATGCACAATTATGTAGTAGCTCGCGAGTCTGGCTCGGGCAAGGCAGGGGAGGGCGACATGCTTCTCCCCTCGTGCTTGCAGGGGAGATGGCGCGAGCTCGCCCGCGTTGCCGAAAAATCGGCGGGAGGATTTCGGCTCATCTCCCGTCGCTCCACCCCCTATTTAGCCCCTCCCTCACCGCCCCAACTCCCGCCACCATTCTTCCTCCGTTCGCACTTTTTCACCGACGCGCATCGGCACCGACGAGCAGGTAAGCGGCGCATCTTTATCGGCCGGCGGTCCATGGCGCCGGAGCTCCTTCACCGGCCGGCGTTCATCTTCCACCACCGCCCCCCCTCGTCCTCAAGCTGCAGCCATGGCCTCTGTGAGTTCAATCCCCCTTTCTCTTTGTTCCTTCTAGCTAGGTCTAAGGTGCAGCTAGGGTTCGATCTAGATGCATGGTTGATTAGTGGTCTGATCTATGAGCTGATATGGTTGGTTGCTACACTAGTAGAAAAAGGGTCAAACGTGAAGCACATTAGTGCCGGTTTGTATTTGAGCCGGCACAAATGTATACATTAGTGCCGGTTCCAACGGCTAGCCGGGCCGCTCTCATTAGTACCGGTTCGTGGCTAACCTTTAGCACCGGTTCGTGCCACGAACCGGTACTAATGAGAGTGGTGGCAGGATGTTGTCAGTCCGGGCCCCCTCCAGCACCTTTAGTATCGGTTCTTGGCACGAACCGGTACTAAAGGTCGTCCTACATAAACCCTTCGTCCACCCGAGCTCGCTCTGTTCTTCCCCTTTCCCCTCTCCTCTCTGTTCTTCCCCTCTTCCTCTCGAGCTCATCACACATTTTGCCCAAAATTTGTCAAGATTTGAAGGCCCCCATCCATTCAAATGATCACAAAGGTTAGCAACTTTGTCCTTTCATCTCTCATTGCTAGATTAGCTCTTGCAATGCTTTATATAGTTATTAATTTGTGAGTTTAGTAATTTGGGAGGAAATATATATATGTGCTAGTATTTGATTTATATGCAATTTGAGGTTAAAATAACACTTAGTTTGCATATGTAGGTATGGTTTACTTACTGCCTTCTAAATCTCCGTCGTAACCACCGTCGATCGCCCGCACCGTCCCGTCGCCGGCACCACCTTGTGGTGAGCCTCTTGTTCATGAAATTTTATATAAAAAATTGATGTTTGTGTGATTTGGATATATAGTTACTCATATAATAATTATCTTACCCGTACGTTATTTGTTATACATAGTGCCATGGTTTTGATATCCGTCCCCGTCGGCCCTCGTCCTTGTTATGATTAGGATGTGGTATATTCTCTTTTAAAACTATTTGTTGCATTTTGTGTTTATGACAAATTATGCCCATCAAGTTGACATAGATATTTTTATCTAGGAGGTATGTGAACCGGAAATTCCAACCGACCCTATTGTCGAGAGGTTAAATTTAGTTGAAAGAGAAAACGAGTACTTGAAAGAAAAATTGAAAAGAATTGAGGGGGAGAAGATGGAATTGGAGTTGCATGTTGCCGATGTCGTCGATGATCACAAGATCAAGAAGGAGAAAATGCGCTTGAAGATTAGAAAAGATTAGAAAATATGCCATCGATAGTGAGGCTTGGTATCATTATGCTGTTGGATCAATTGTTACCTTAGTTGCGATCTTGATCGCATTTGTTGTTGCATTTAAATGCTTTAGCTAGGGAGTTATTTGTTTGTTGCATTTAAGTGTTGTATGAACTTTATGTATGAACTTGTATTAATTTGGTCTATTCGGTGTTGTGTAATGAAGATGAGCCGGCAATGGATGTACGATGACCGATGCTCTCCCCAGTTCGTTGAGGGCGTGCATACTTTTCTGCTTGCGGCTGAGGCAAATAAGCGGGCGGATGGTTTTATGCCTTGTCCATGTGCTGGCTGTAAGAATGGTCGCAATTACTCTATGTCAAGAACCATTCACGTCCACCTGTTTGAGTCCGGTTTCATGCCCCACTATAATGTTTGGACCAAGCACGGAGAGAGAGGGGTTATGATGGAAGACAATGAAGAAGAAGAGGACGACGACAGCTATCCTGGCCATGGGTTCCCTGAATACGATGATACAACAATGGGGGAAGAAGCTGAGCCGGTAATGCGGGAAGAAGCTGAGCCGGCAATGCGGGAAGAAGCTGAAGAAGAGGCATCAAATGAGCCCGTTGATGATCTAGGTCGGGCCATTGCCGATGCAAAGAGAAACTGCGCAAGTGATTTGGAGAAGAAGAAGTTGTAGCGCATGTTAGAGGATTACAAAAAATTGTTGTACCCGAATTGCGTAGGTGACAAGAAAAAGCTGGGCACCACACTGGAATTGCTGCAATGGAAGGCAGAGAATGGTGTATCTGACAAGGGATTTGGAAAGTTGCTGGTAATGATAAAGGATATGCTTCCAAAGGACAACGAATTGCCCGAGAGTACGTACGAAGCAAAGAAGGTTGTCTGCCCTCTAGGGTTAGAGGTGCAGAAGATACATGCATGCCCTAATGATTGCATCCTCTACCGCGGTGAGTACGAGGATTTGAACGCTTGCCCGGTATGTGGTGCATTGCGCTATAAGATCAGCCGCGATGAGCATGGTGATGTCGAGGGCGAGCGCCCCAGGAAGAAGATTCCTGCCAAGGTGATGTGGTATTCTCCTATAATACCACGGTTGAAACGTTTGTTCCAAAACAAAGAGCATGTCAAGGCGATGCGATGGCACAAAGAAGACTGTAAGAAAGATGGAAAGTTGAGAGTACCCGCTGACGGGTCGCAGTGGAGAAAAATCGAAAGAAAGTACGGGAAGGAGTTTGCAGATGACGCAAGGAGCGTATGGTTTGGTCTAAGCGCAGATGGCATTAATCCTTTTGGGGAGCAGAGCAGCAACCATAGCACCTGGCCTGTGACTCTATGTTTGTATAACCTTCCTCCTTGGTTGTGCATGAAGCGGAAGTTCATTATGATGCCAGTGCTCATCCAAGGCCCTAAACAACCCGGCAACGACATTGATGTGTACCTAAGGCCATTAGTTGAAGAACTCTTACAACTGTGGAATGGAACAGGTGTACGTGCATGGGATGAGCACAAACAGGAAGAATTTGACCTAAAGGCATTGCTGTCCGTGACCATCAATGATTGGCCTGCTCTCAGTAACCTTTTAGGACAGACAAACAAGGGATACCACGGATGCACGCACTGTTTGGATGATACCGACAGTATATATTTGAATAGTTGTAAGAAGAATGTGTACCTGGGACATCATCGATTTCTTCCGAGCAGGCATCCCGTAAGAAAGAAAGGCAAGCATTTCAAAGGTGAGGTGGATCACCGGACGAAGCCTCGCCACCGTACTGGTGCTGATGTACATGATATGGTCAAGGATTTGAAGGTGATATTTGGAAAGTGTCCTGGCGGACAACCTGTTCCAAAGGACGCTGACGGACGCGCACCTATGTGGAAGAAGAAATCTATATTTTGGGACCTGCCATATTGGAAAGACCTAGAGGTCCGCTCCGCAATCGACGTGATGCACGTGACGAAGAATCTTTGCGTGACCCTGCTTGGCTTCTTGGACGTGTATGGGAAGACAAAAGATACACCTGAGGCACGGGAGGACCAGCAACGTATGCACGGAGAAGACGGCATACATCAGGGTCATGCAAGCTACGCTCTTACCAAAGAAGAGAAGGAATTCTTCTTTGAATGCCTGCTCAGTATTAAGGTACCATCTGGCTTCTCGTCGAATATAAAGGGAATAATAAACATGGCAGAGAAAAAGTTCCAGAACCTAAAGTCTCATGACTGCCACGTGATTATGATGCAACTGCTTCCGGTTGCATTGAGGGGGCTTCTACCGGAAAACGTTCGATTAGCCATTGTGAAGCTATGTGCATTTCTCAATGCAATCTCTCAGAAGGTAATCGATCCAGAAATCATACCAAGATTACAGAATGATTTGGTGCAATGTCTTGTCAGTTTCGAGTTGGTGTTCCCACCATCCTTCTTCAACATCATGACACACGTCCTAGTTCACCTGTGCGAAGAGATTAACATTTTGGGTCCTGTATTTCTACACAATATGTTCCCCTTTGAGAGGTTCATGGGAGTCTTAAAGAAATATGTTCATAACCGTGCTAGGTCAGAAGGAAGCATCTCCAAGGGCCATCAAAATGAGGAGGTCATTGAGTTTTGTATTGACTTTATTCCTGACCTTAAGCCGATTGGTGTTCCTGAATCGCGGCATAAGGGCAGACTAGATGGAAAAGGCACGCTAGGAGGGGAACAAATAATATGTATGGACGGACATTCTCTCACTGAAGCACACTACACAGTTCTACAGAATTCCGCCTTGGTGGCTCCGTATATGGATGAACACAAGAATTTTCTACGCTCCAAACACCAGGAGCGTCTGATGACTGGATTACACATGAACAAACCAGGAGTTTCGCCAGCTAGTTGCAGACACGTACCATGCATGACACCTCTATTGAAGATGACATGTACTTGCTGTCCCAGTTACCATCTTCGAATATAATGACTTTCAAAGGGTATGAGATAAATGGTAATACATTTTACACGATCGCCCAAGATAAGAAGAGCACCAACCAAAACAGTGGTGTCCGCTTTGATGCAGAAACCAAGACGGGAAAGGAAACATATTATGGTTATATACAGGACATATGAGAACTTGACTATCAACGTGGTTTAAAGGTCCCTTTGTTTCGGTGCAAATGGGTCAATATGACACGAGGCGGGGTAACGGAAGACCCGCAGTACGGAATGCCAACAGTGGATCTCAACAATCTTGCGTATGCAGACGAACCATTCGTCCTAGCCAATGATGTGGCACATGTTTTCTATGTGAAGGACATGTCTATCAAGCCAAGAAAAAGAAAAGATAAGGAAGCGAATGCATCGTACGATGAGCCAAAGCGGCACATAGTTCTTTCTGGGAAGAGAAACATCGTGAGAGTGGATGACAAGACAGACAAGTCAGAAGATTATGAAAAGTTTGATGAAATTGCTCCATTCACAGTGAATATTGACCCGAGCATCCCGTTAAATGATGAAGATTTTCCATGGTTACGGCGCAAAGGGACACAGGCGAAGAAAAAGTTTCACACCCAAAGATTTGGGATGTGATCGGCTTCACTAGCTATCATCACTTTCTTCCGTGTTTCGCATCGAGAGGGGAATCTTTGTAATAATTAGGGTAGTTATGTGTTTTGGCATTTGAAACGCGAAGAAATTTTACGTGCAAACAAATTCACACTAATTTCAAATAATTTAAAATTTAAACTATTCAAATTTGAAAACTACGGGCACTAACAGAAAAAATATCAGAAAAGAAAGAAAAACTATAGCTGAAAA